>NC_141877.1:545237371-545540203 GCF_056163025.1 Triticum urartu
GCTTGACCACCCTACCGGTGAAGGGGAGACTCGGCTGGGGTCTGCTCTGAAGGCTCCATGCCTATGGCGGAAGGAGCTCATCAACCTTCCGAACTAGACGCCACCGCCTCCTCCTCCTCCTCCGGCGAGTCAGGGCACTCCGCCTCCACCGCCTCCTCCTCCGGCGAGTGACGATCAGGGCCCTCGGCCGGCTCCTTCTCCGGCGCGTGGCGGCACTCCGCCTCCTTCTCCGCCTGCGCCGACGCGCCCGAGCAGCCAGCCTCCTCCTTCTCCGCCTCATCAGCAAGGGCGGAAGAGACCTGCCGCCGCTCCAGCTGCTCCGGCGCGTCGTAGTCCTTCTCCTCCGCCTCTTAAGCAAGTAAAGAAGACAACTGCTCCGTCTGCTCGGTCGGCGTCTAGCAGTACAACCAGAGACGGGAGGACATACAGATTCGGTCCTTCTCTGAAGACTCCAGAGAAGTTACCATATGAGAGGACCCTAGAGGAGAACGCCGAGATCGCGCGAGAAGAAGTGAGGAACTTCTTTGAAGGGGTGAAAGCAAAGAAACATCCACCTCCTGAGGAGAAGGTAGATCGGGTGAAAGTGAAGCGCACTCTGGCTGCCCTGACAAAACCACCGAAGTCTGATCAGACGAAATTAGGAAACTATGACCGCATTATTGGAAAGGAATTTGCCGAAGCGGAGCGGTCAGGAAGTACTGTCAGTGATCAAAGGCTGAAAGAACAACGAGCTGGGAAACAAATTGCCCAGCTTGGCGAACAAGCGAAGCAATCGTGCCCCCGCTCAAGGTGCCTAGCCACAACGTCGCTAATGATCCGAGGATGGTGCCCGGTTATAGCAATATTGCAGATTACCTGCCCGATGAAGTACATTATGAACCCATGGACGTGCAGATACAAAGATACGAGTACGGGAAGCCTCTCGTCAAAGATGAAATATCTCTATCAACGATGATGCGAAGATTGCATGATTGGTACTTGAAAATCTGCAGAGACTCTGGGGGAAGGAGTACTTTGTATGTGAAAGTTAAAAAGGAGCATGACCTCGTTGGAATTGATCTGTTGCCTGTTCCATTTGAGGAGTTCTATCAGTTTTTCAATCAATTGGCCCTCGATAAAACAACGGTCGCCTGCTACTGTCTGTAAGTAGTACTACTTCTGTCATTAAGTTTCTCTATATAGCTTAGCTCTTTCATTGCATGTATTTATAATCATCCTCACTATATTATGCAGATTGAAGATCGCCGAATTGAAGAAAAGACAAGTCGGTGATATTGGGTTCATTAACACATATCTCATAGATGCAACTCAGGTTAAACTTCATGCCGCAGCTACCGAGGCCAACTTGCTACGATCGTTCATAATAAATCAAAACAAAGATATAATACTCTTTCCTTACAACTTTAGATGAGTGTTACTGTCTTGTGCGTATTCGGTTTCCCTTATATATTAGTCAAGGTTATAGTAATGTAATTCATGAGTTATGCATGTGTGTGCAGTTTCCACTATATTCTCCTAGAGATTAAGCTTGAGCAGGGAGTAGTAACCGTCTTGGACTCTAAACGAAAAGATCCCCAGGAGTATGCGGACATGACTGAAATCCTCAAGAAGTAAGTTAAATCGATCATTATCCACCATATCAGCAACTTTGTTCATTTCCTGATATGAAGTAATTGTTTTCTTTGTCCGGCAGGGTTTGGAGAAAATTCACCAAAACAGTTCCGGGACTGCCGAAGGAGCTGGAATTTAGACACCCGAAAGTAAGTACTATAGTAGCATGTTCCGCGCATCTCCTAGTGATTCAAGCGCTAGTTTCATCAATACCATTTAGCATTCTTGCTTATCAGTTTGATTGACCTCTATTTCTTGTAAAGTGGTTGTGGCAGGAACAAGGGAATGATTTCTGTGGATACTACATCTGCGAGTCCATCCGCCACACGACCTGTGAGCGGGGCGGGTACTCTAACGAACAATATGAAGTATGTAAATAACAACATTCACAATTTTATTTTATTACCATCATTTGTGTTGAGTTTCATTCATTTATATATATATATATGTATTGACCCCCTTCTTCAAATTAGATGTTTCGGAAGCGGGATGAACTCCTAGCACCAGCTCGCATGCGAGCAATTCAAGAGGAATTGGCGGCATTCTTTCTTGACCACGTGATCCCTGAAGACAGAGAATTCTATGTGGACCCTGAGTCCGTATGATTATATTTGTAAGAGATAATTATTGTATATATGTAGCTGGTAGTGTCAGATAGATATACGAGAACTTGTTGTTCGACCAATCTCTCGGAGAAGGAGAGGTGGTCGATATCACTTCTCTCTGTATGCATATATGTTCATGACGATCTTCTGTTTCCTTCGTTTGCTTACTAGCTAGCTAGCGTGTCTAGTCCTCTCTATATGTATGTATAGTACGTAGCGTCGACCAAGCACGGACATAACAGAGGACACTTCTCTCTATTAATTATAGCTAGCTAACACAATATATGAAACACCTAAATTAACCCCCCAAAACCCCCAACCCCCCCCCCCTTTCAAAAAAAAACAAAAACCCCAGCCACAGAAGTGCTGACGCGTGGATGCCTATTGGTCCCGGTTGGTGCCACCAACCGGGACCAAAGGGTCTCCTGACTGGGCTCTGCGCACTGCCCACGTGGAGGGCCTTTAGTCCCGGTTCTGGATTGAACCGGGACTAAAGGGGGGAGGTATTAGTACCGACACTTTAGTCCCAGTTCCGGAACCGGGACTAAAGGCCCTTACGAACCGGGACTATAGGCCCTTTTTCTACCAGTGCATTGGAGTATTTTTTGTCCATGCAATAATGCCCTTTATTTTCTGTCCAGATTTGATTTTCTCAAAAACTTGCACTAGGGAGTTTTTGTTTTTGTCAAACCAACCTTGTCAACCTCTTTATCATCTAAAGAGACTCTGATCTGGAGTTTTTGGCCACCAGAAGAGATGCCTAGAAGCCCATGGTTTGGTAGAGCCGAGCGGGTAGTTGCCCTAGTTTGCGCGCATTATAAATTTTGTGATCCCATGCTAATCGAGGTTGTAGCCTCCCCACTTAGAGTTTCGCTTAACGGGTGTCGCGGGTGATTCCAGACACCGATAAGTTAGGCTGGTGTGAGTGGTCAGGTGTGTTTTCAATTAAAAGACCGTAGACGAAATTAGTCCCGATGGACTAATGGAATCCGTTGCTTGTGGGTAAAGAGTACACCCTTAGCGACAAGCCGAGCTTTATAGATGGTTACTTTACCATCCACGTCTGTCTTCTTTTTAAAGATCCATTTATTTTCTATGGCTCGCCGATCATCGGGCAAGTCAGTCAAAGTCCATACTTCGTTTTTATACATGGATCCTATCTCGGATTTCATGGCTTCCAGCCATTTGTCGGAATCCGGGCCCGCCATCGCTTCTTCATAGTTCGAAGGTTCACCATTGTCTAACAACATGATTTCCAAGACAGGGTTGCCGTACCACTCTGGTGCGGAACGTGTCCTTGTGGACCTACGAAGTTCAGTAGCAACTTGACCTGAAGTTTCATGATCATCATCATTAACTTCTTCTCTTGTCGGTGCAGGCACCTCAGGAACATTTTCTTGAGCTGCGTCACTTACCGGTTCAAGAGGTAATACTTCATCAAGTTCTACTTTCCTCCCACTTATTTCTTTCGAGAGAAACTCTTTCTCTAGAAAGGACCCATTCTTGGCAACAAAGATCTTGCCTTCGGATCTGAGGTAGAAGGTATACCCAATAGTTTCTTTACGGTATCCTATGAAGACACATTTTTCCGATTTGGGTTCGAGCTTTTCAGGTTGAAGTTTCTTGACATAAGCATCGCATCCCCAAACTTTTAGAAACAACAGCTTAGGTTTCTTCCCAAACCATAATTCATACGGTGTCATCTCAACGGATTTCGACGGAGCCCTATTTAAAGTGAATGCGGCAGTCTCTAAAGCATAGACCCAAAATGATAGCGGTAGATCGGTAAGAGACATCATAGATCGCACCATATCCAATAGAGTGCGATTACGATGTTCGGACACACCATTACGCTGAGGTGTTCCAGGTGGCGTGAGTTGTGAAACTATTCCATATTTTCTTAAGTGTGTGCCAAATTCGTGACTCAAGTATTCTCCCCCACGATCTGATCGCAAGAACTTGATTTTCTTGTCACGTTAATTCTCAACCTCACTCTGAAATTCCTTGAACTTTTCAAAGGTCTCAGGCTTGTGTTTCATTAAGTAGACATACCCATATCTACTCAAGTCATCAGTGAGGGTGAGAACATAACAATAGCCACCGCGAGCCTCAACACTCATTGGACCGCACACATCAGTATGTATGATTTCCAATAAGTTGGTTGCTCGCTCCATTGTTCCTGAGAACGGAGTCTTGGTCATTTTACGCATGAGGCATGGTTCGCACGTGTCAAATGATTCGTAATCAAGAGACTCCATAAGTCCATCTGCATGGAGCTTCTTCATGCGTTTGACACCTATGTGACCAAGGCGGCAGTGCCACAAGTATGTGGGACTATCATTATCAACCTTACATCTTTTGGTATTCACACTACGAATATGTGTAACATTATGCTCGAGATTTATTAAGAATAAACCATTCACCATCGGAGCATGACCATAAAACATATCTCTCATATAAATAGAACAACCATTATTCTCGGATTTAAATGAGTAGCCATCTCGAATTAAACGAGATCCTGATACAATGTTCATGCTCAAAGCTGGCACTAAATAACAATTATTGAGGTTTAAAACTAATCCCGTAGGTAAATGTAGAGGTAGCGTGCCGACGGCGATCACATCGACCTTGGAACCATTCCCGACGCGCATCGTCACCTCGTCCTTTGCCAGTCTCCGCTTATTCCGCAGCTCCTGCTTTGAGTTACAAATGTGAGCAACCGCACCGGTATCAAATTACTCAATGAACTCCCACTCAGATAGACATCCCTCCAGTCATCTAAGTAAAACATGATCCGAGTTAACTAGGCCGCGTCCGATCATCACGTGAGACGGACTAGCCAACATCGGTGAACATCTTCATGTTGATCGTTTCTTCTATACGACTCATGCTCGACCTGTCGGTCTTCCGTATTCCGAGGCCATGTCTGTACATGCTAGGCTCATCAAGTCAACCTAAGTGTATTGCGTGTGTAAATCTGGCTTACACCCGTTGTATTCGAACGTTAGAATCTATCACACCCGATCATTACGTGTTGCTTCGAAACAACGAACCTTCGCAACGGTGCACAGTTAAGGGGAACACTTTCTTGAAATTATTACGAGGGGTCATTTTATTTAAGCTACCGTCGTTCTAAGCAAATAAGATGTAAAAATGATAAACATCACATGCAATCAAATAGTGACATGATATGGCCAATATCATTTGCTCCTTTTGATCTCCATCTTCTGGGCTCCATGATCATCGTCGTCACCAGTATGACACCATGATCTCCATCATCGTGTATTCTTGAAGTTGTCTCATCATCTATTACTTCTACTACTATGGCTAACGGTTTAGCAATAAAGTAAAGTAACTACATGACGTTATATGTTGACACGCAGGTCACAAATGAATTAAGACAACTCCTATGGCTCCTGCCGGTTGTCATACTCATCGACATGCAAGTCGTGATTCCTATTACAAGAAAATGATCATCTCATACATCACATATATCATTCATCACATCCTTTGGCCATATCACATCACAAAACACTTGCTGCAAAAACAAGTTAGACGTCCTCTAATTGTTGTTGCAAGTTTTTACGAGGCTGCTATAGGTTTCTAGCCAGAACGTTTCTTACCTTCATAAGGACCCTTCATAAGGACCCTGTTCATCAAATCCGATCGGACTAAAGTGGGAGAGACAGACACCCGCCAACCACCTTATGCAACTAGTGCATGTCAGTCGGTGGAACCAGTCTCACGTAAGCGTACGTGTAAGGTCGGTCTGGGCCGCTTCATCCCACAATGCCGCCGAATCAAGATAAGACTAGTAACGGCAAGATAATTGACAATATCGACGCCCACAACTGCTTTGTGTTCTACTCGTGCATAGAAACTACGCATAGACCTAGCTCATGATGCCACTGTTGGGGAACGTAGCAGAATTTTAAAATTGTGTACGCATCACCAAGATCAATCTATGGAGTCATCTAGCAACGAGGGAGAGAGGAGTGCATCTACATACCCTTGTAGATCACGCGCGGAAGCGTTCAAGAGAACGGGGTTGATGGAGTCGTACTCGACGTGATCCAAATCACCGATGACCTAGTGCCGAACGGACGGCACCTCCGCGTTCAACACATGTACGGTTGGGAAGACGTCTCCTCCAACTTGATCCAGCAAGGGGGAAGGAGAGGTTGATGAAGATCCAGCAGCACGACGGCGTGGTGGTGGATGCAGTAGGATCCCGGCAGGGCTTCGCCAACCGCAAGCGGGAAGGAGAGGTGTTATGGAGGAAGAGGTAGGCGCCAAGAGCAAGGGGTGCGGCTGCCCTCCCTCCCCCCTCTTTGTATAGGGGCCTTGGGGGGGCGCCGGCCCTAGGAGATGGATCTCCAAGGGGGTGGCGGCCAAGGGGTGGCTTCCCCCCCCCCCAAGCCAAGTGGGGGGCGCCCCCACCCCTAGGGTTTCCCAACCCTAGGCGCAGGGGAGGCCCAAGGGGGGCGCACCAGCCCACTAGGGGCTGGTTCCCCTCCCAATTCAGCCCATGGGGCCCTCCGGGATAGGTGGCCCCACCCGGTGGACCCCCGGGACCCTTCCGGTGGTCCCGGTACAATACCGGCGACCCCCGAAACCTTCCCGATGGCCGAAACTGGACTTCCTATATATAAATCTTTACCTCCGGACCATTCCAGAACTCCTCGTGACGTTCGGGATCTCATCCGGGACACCGAACAACTTTCGGGTTACTGCATACTAATATCTCTACAACCCTAGCGTCACCGAACCTTAAGTGTGTAGACCCTACGGGTTCGGGAGACATGCAGACATGACCGAGATGCCTCTCCGGTCAATAACCAACAGCGGGATCTGGATACCCATGTTGGCTCCCACATGCTCCATGATGATCTCATCGGATGAACCACGATGTCGAGGATTCAATCAATCCGTATACAATTCCCTTCGTCAATCGGTATGTTACTTGCCCGAGACTCGATCGTTGGTATCCCAATACCTCGTTCAATCTCGTTACCGGCAAGTAACTTTACTCGTACCATAATGCATGATCCCGTGATCAACCACTTGGTCACATTGAGCTCATTATGATGATGCATTACCGAGTGGGCCCAGAGATACCTCTCCGTCATACGGAGTGACAAATCCCAGTCTCGATTCGTGCCAACCCAACAGACACTTTCGTAGATACCTGTAGTGTACCTTTATAGTCACCCAGTTACGTTCTGACGTTTGGCACACCCAAGGCACTCCTGCGGTATCCGGGAGTTGCACGATCTCATGGTCTAAGGAAATGATACTTGACATTCAGAAAAGCTATAGCAAACGAACTACACGATCTTTTAGCTATGCTTAGGATTGGGTCTTGTCCATCACATCATTCTCCTAATGATGTGATCCCGTTATCATTGACATCCAATGTCCATAGTCAGGAAACCATGACTATCTTTTGATCAACGAGCTAGTCAACTAGAGGCTCACTAGGGACGTGTTGTGGTCTATGTATTCACACATGTATTACGATTTCCGGATAACACAATTATAGCATGAACAAGGAAATATAATAATAACCATTTTATTATTGCCTCTAGGGCATATTTCCAACAGTCTCCCACTTGCACTAGAGTCAATAGTCTAGTTACATTGTGATGAATCGAACACCCATGCAGTTCTGGTGTTGATCATGTTTTGCTCTAGGGAGAGGTTTAGTCAATGGATCTGCCACATTCAGGTCTGTATGTACTTTACAACTCTCTATGTCTCCATTTTGAACACTTTCATGAATGGAGTTGAAGCGACGCTTGATATGCCTGGTCTTCCTGTGAAACGTGGGCTCCTGGGCAAGGGCAATAGCTCCAGTGTTGTCACAGAAGAGAGTCATCGGACCCGACGCATTGGGTATGACTCCTAGGTCGGTAATGAATTCCTTCACCCAGACTGCTTCTTGTGCTGCCTCCGAGGCTGCCATGTACTCCACTTCACATGTAGATCCCGACACAACGCTTTGCTTGCAACTGCACCAGCTTACTGCCCCACCATTCAAAATATACACGTATCCGGTTTGTGACTTAGAGTCATCCAGATCTGTGTCGAAACTAGCATCGACGTAACCCTTTACGACGAGCTCTTCGTCACCTCCATAAATGAGAAACATATCCTTAGTCCTTTTCAGGTACTTCAGGATATTCTTGACCGCTATCTAGTGTTCCATGCCGGGATTACTTTGGTACCTTCCTACCAAACTTACGGCAAGGTTTACATCAGGTCTGATACACAGCATAGCATACATGATAGACCCTATGGCCGAGGCATAGGGGACGACACTCATCTTTTCTCTATCTTCTGCCATGGTCGGGCATTGAGCCGTGCTCAATCTCGTACCTTGCAATACAGGCAAGAACTCCTTCTTTGACTGATTCATTTTGAACTTCTTCAATATCTTGTCAAGGTACGTACTCTGTGAAAGACCAATGAGGCGTCTCGTTCTATCTCTATAGATCTTGATGCCTAATATATAAGCAGCTTCTCCAAGATCCTTCATTGAAAAACACTTGTTCAAGTAGGCCCTTATGCTTTCCAAGAATTCTATACCATTTCCCATCAACAGTATGTCATCCACATACAATATGAGAAATGCTACAGAGCTCCCACTCACTTTCTTGTAAATGCAGACTTCTCCATAAGTCTGCGTAAAACCAAACGCTTTGATCATCTCATCAAAACGAATGTTCCAACTCCGAGATGCTTGCACCAGCCCATAAATCGAGCGTTGGAGCTTGCACACCTTGTCAGCATTCTTAGGATCGACAAAATCTTCCGGCTGCATCATATACAATTCTTTCTTAAGGAAACCATTAAGGAATGTCGTTTTGACATCCATTTGCCATCTATCTATCTATAGTCTATAGTCTATCTATCTATCTATAGTCTATCTATCTATCTATCTATAGTCTATCTATAGCTATACTAATTAGCGACTCCCAAGAAATTACCACGTTAATCAGTAATTAGGAGCCGTTAATCTGGTGGGACCGAATTATAACGGTGTAGATTAACCAGTCTATTTTAAGCCCTTTAGTAAAATGCCCAATGCAATCTACGGTAATCTTTGTCCCAATTATATTTCTAAGAGGCGTCTAAATTGTAACGTGTAGGTCACGAACTCCCCATCTCCTTCAAAAATAAAAATCTTTCTAAAGCCCGCAATCTTTGACGGTTGTAAACGTAGAATACATGAAAGACACGATCCTAATCCAGATCGTATCGTGTAGGTCACGAACTCCCCATCTCCTTCCCCTAAAAAAACTGTCCATCTTCTTCCCCTAAAAAACGAAATCCCCATCGCCTCATCTCAGAAAATAAAAAACCCTCTCACACACGCCGCCGCCGCAGCAGCAGAAGCAGCCGCCGTGTTCGCCTCGCTGCATACAGCTGGTCGATCAAAGCAATATTTCCATATGATTAATCCCCTCATGCCTTCAAACTTTCCAAGCTCTTAATCCCCTCATGTGTTCAAACTTTATCCGTCCGATTTCCCAGATCTTCGTTTCTCTTTGTGTTGTGGCGGCCGTTGTGCAAGTCAGCGTGCTTGAGCGCGTCAGGTTCGGTTACAAGGTCTAGTGATGGAGTATGATGTTGTTGGCTTGCTGCCTACTTCTAGGTATCATGTCAGCCTGCTGAAGGAGAGTTTGTGGTTGCCTGCAAATTTTATCCGAATTTTTATTTTTCATTGATTCGTCTTCAGTTTTGGTTTAGGGCTCCTCCAAGTCTTGATCCATGGCTAGGTTTGCATGCTGGATTGACTTTCCATGCCCTTAATCCCCAATCTGTTTGCACATCTCATTTGTTCATTTGTTCAAGCTTTAACCATGTAATTTCCCAGATCTTCGTTCTCTGCGTTGTGGTAGCTGCTGTGAGTTCGGGCTGGAGTAACCCCATCGCCGGCAGTGCACGGGATGCATGGCAGCCTAGAAGCAGGTTCGGTTGTAGATGGCAGGCTCAAATACATTCCCGGCCATAGCATACGAACCAAGCATGTCATGGATGCATGCATAGATATGTACAGGGGTGAAACATGATCAGCGAGTCAGGATGTCAGATGGTTTAATTAGAATAGATAGGCACAATCATATCTTTCAACTAATCTATATATCTTCCACTTCCACATTTATCTTTTATTCTGCACCAGATGGAACTGGAATCGATGTAAAAAATATTGGGGATGTTGGTGCTGAATTAAGTAAGATGTTTAGGAGATATCTGGGTTAGTGGATATGCATCATAAATAATGAATGCTGACATGATGAGTTCTCCTTCACAATTTGATCGGATTTTCAGGTATTAAGTAAGATGTTTAGGAGATATTTGTGTTAGTGTATATGCATCATAAAAAATGTATGTTTACATGATGAGTTCTCCGTCACAATTTCATCAGATTTTCTGGTCTTCGATGAAGCTCCTGCTATTTCTTCTTCTGATATTCGTTCTTCATGTAGTTTTCCTCTATAGTTACTAACCTTCTGTAGTTTTCCTCTATAGTTACTAACCTATACAATGGATTTTGGACCATGTTCATTACTTAATCAGATTTGACCTTGACGTATATGAAGATTGGAGACAAAGTTGTACAGCAAGACACATAAGCAGTTGTTTCTAGCATGTTGATCTGTACCTCTGGCGTAGTCCAGGTGCATCGAGTCATGGTTCAGAGTCTGGTGAGCGCTGGTCCAATTGCCTACGCCAGGTTTGATCTGGAGACCTTTACATTTTGACAGTTTTTTCCCCTCGAGTTTCAAAAACCAGAGGGATACAATATACAATATGCATTACTTATATATACAAATTAAACTGAAGGTCGTCATTTAAGTTGTGTGTTCTTTTATTTGCATTGAAGTCCCATTTTTTGTATTTTTTGCATAATATTGAAGAAGAAAGACAATAGATTTTGTACCATGATCATTACCTAATCAGATTTGACCTTGACGTACATGGAGATTGGGGACAAAGTTTTACGGCAAGACACCCAAGCAGTTGTTTCTAGCATCTTGATCTGCACCTCTAGAGAGGTCCAACTGCATCGAGTCATGGTTTAGAGTCTGGTGGGCACCTGTCCAATTGCCTATGCCAAGTTTGATCCGGGGACCTTTACATTTTGACAGATTTTTATCCAAGAGTTTCAAAAACTAGAGCGATACAATATGCAGTAGACATTACTTATAAAAATTAAATTGAAGGTCACCATTTAAGTTGCGTGTTCTTTTGTTTGTATTAAAGTCCCAATTTTTTGTATTTTTTCCTGCAATATTGAAGAAGAAACTAAAGTCCCTAGATGTATTTAATACAATTAACCATGGGGCCCATGCTTATAGAAAATAAAGATCAGACTAATTACTCTTTTGATACTATATCAGCATGCATCAACACCAAGAAAAATGAAATTGTTTACCTAGAGACCATATTTCTTAACGGATGCGTTATTTTGCTTTTGTTTCCGATCGTACTCCAATTCCTGGGTTTCACTTCTTCCAACCTAATCCCACATATGTGTTTATTCAACCTTGATGTTGCATGAATGAAATTAGTAGATGGAAGATGTTTGGAGTGTGCGCTAAGAAAATGTTTGTGTTCAGCTTTGGTAAGAAACTGAGTACCCACGCTCATCAGATTGTAACATTTGTATTCAATTGATTTCCTGATGGAATCTTATTGAGAACGGAGAACCATAGCATGGGTGTAAACTCTGTAGCTAGCCAATATGCAATGCCTTTGCTAATAATCATCTGTCCGAGCAGTTACAAATGGCTACTCCGACCATATGGTCGCCGTGTCTATCGGACAGACCGATTACAGTCTGAAGTTCAATGATAACTGATCATTTTATACGACAGCTTTAAATTGTGCATGGTATGACCTCTATCGCTGCTATTTTGGTTGTACCTCGATGCCATTTTCCCCTTATTGAATCGCAGGATATATTGCCGATTTCACGGGAAATAGCACTGCAATCATGCAATATTAGTCCTGCCGTGACAGGTCCAACACGCGCAACCTTAATCTTTGGTAAAATTTAGAGTGAATAATTTAACATAGTAGTTAGTAATCTTTTCTGTATTCCACAAAGGTTACCTAGCTTCTCTTCACTTGCGTGCCAGCACTGTTGAGTTCGCCTATGTACCTATGGGAGGTTGATTAGGCCTCCACGGCATGCACATCATCTGCCGCCCAGTTTAGAATCCAATTGCTCGAGAGATTGCAGCCTTCACCTTTGCTCACAGCCTGGTATGGTACAGCTTAGCAGTTTGAAGTCTGAAGCTAGACTTTTCTTTTCATATCTGTCAGCTTCTAGCATCAAATTATATTTTTCTGTTCGTTGTTGGAACCTCCAATGGTCCTTAAAAATATAGAAAAAAAGAGTCTGTGCACCGAGATCCGCCAGCGACCGTGTCCACTATCCAAGATGGTACAAAAGCTGACGGTTGGACCACCATGCATGGTTGCATTGGTAGCTATGTCCACACGGAGAACAATAGGCGTGGTTGGCTCGGTGGGCAGCAAGATGCGGCTGAGACGCTCCAGGAGACAGCAGGACTGTTTGTCCTAGAGGCCATGCGCAAGGAGGTCGGCCTAGGCGACATGAGCAAGATTTGTCGACGTATCATGGTAGCGGTGCAGAATATGGTATGTGTTGCTTCTTTTTTTTTTATTAGGATAGCTTACTACACCGTGGTATTCAGAGAAATAAATTGTCTTAATGGTATCATGATGTGTTGTCTCCATATTTGTAAATACTACCATCCTTCTCAGCCTCTTCTCGCTCGCACTATTTGATGGGATCAGTTTGTCAAGTCTTAATGAGCTAGAGTCAGTCTATCGGAACATGAATTCCTTGATGCAATGGAGCCCAAGTTAAATAGTGTAATAATCTGAGTCGCTTTTCTTTTCTCAGTTCCTGTACATATGTATCGATGTATTTTGGTATTGGAAGTTTCAACGTCTTTTATAGTAATATATGCATGCCAATTCATAGTAACTACATATATAGGGTGACATATAATGGATATGAGGCGTGTGCATGGCCAGAAATTATTGTTTTTGTAATATCAAATTGGTATTTCGGTAAATATCCTATTGATTCAAATTTTGGTTTGGACTCTGTACGTACCAAATAATATCTATTTTAATTCAGTATATGCAATTAACCAAAATTGACCTGAATTCAAGAAAGAGCCAACACCATTTTACATTTGAATTTATCTTAAAATAATATAGTTTGGCATTTTAATTTTACGAAGTGACGAATATAGGACATGTTACAGAACCAAAGGGATGCACTAAAGTGGAACCACTCGATGACATGACTATTTCCTCGATGCATGATTTTTGTAGTTTGTGAAATACCCGTTGGAGATTAGGCTTATGTACGTATTTTATGTGACAAAAGGAGGAACAAGAAAAGTAGCTAATGTAGTAAATGGTATCTAATGTTTGCATCGAAACTATTCTCTTCTGAAAAGTAAAACATCAGACTGTTTTGTTGGTTGATTTTGTGAGGCTGCCTCATTATCTATCTAGAATAAATTGCTTAGTTTCTCTAAATACTGGTCAGAATAGGTGATACGTGAAAGGACAATAAGAAAATTTTATTTTCATTATTCTAAAATTTTCAATAATATGAAGGCATTATATACCATTATCAAGTTCTTTAAGTAGTTTGACTTCTTATCAAAAGAGAGAAGAATTTAGTATATGCTTCATTTCATATGGATTTTGATTTGAAGTATGATAAGGATATATATATATATATATATATATATATATATATATATATATATATAGGGTCGCGTTATTCGTCATCCTGGGTGAGGAATAGTTATTCTTCACCCCCCCCTCTATTTTACCATCAATGCACCGTAATTTTACGTTCCGTAAGTTTTGTCTTATTTCCGACGCAACAAGGGACCGTAAGAAAATATATAATCACCGTAAAAAATATTTTATGTTACGTAAAATTACAAACGTAAAAATGTAGTCTAAAATACACATAAACTGCAAAATTTCTTGTGTTATGACCTATATTTTTATTTTCTTATGTCAAATTTTACGTAGTGAATCAATAGGAATGTAACTATTTGAATTCGAAACGTAATTTAATTATGAAATGATCGTAAGATTACCTCAGGTGAAGAATAACTTATTCTGCATCCTGGATGATGAATAGTAACACTATATATATATATAACTCAGTGGTAAGACAAGATGTTACTTTTCCAATGGAAATTGTGTGACTCTTCAATTTCATTACTCCAAGTAAATAAAAATACTCTCCAAAATTGCTTCCCATATAATATAGCTTATCAAACTAGCCTATGCATTCGCACGGGTTGGCGACTAGTATATCTAATACGTAGAGTAAAAAGGACTGGAAGGAGTATCTTATGTGCATTGGGACCCTCTACCCACGAATGTCGATCCAATGAATACCAATGTACGCCCATCGTTCCTAAATATAAGCGTTTTTTGAAATTATAATAAAATGAACTAAATACAAAGCAAAATGAATAAATTTACACTCTAAAATACGTCTATATACATTTGTATTTAGTCCATATTGAAATTTCCAAACAGACTTATATTTAAGAACAGAGGGAGTGGGAATAATTAAGTACTAGGGTACATATGAAAGCCAATCTATTTGGGTGGGCATAATACCTGAAGAGCAGATCGAAATAATCTATTAATATACTACAAGTGTATAACCTTTTTTATAGAACTAGCAGTCACATAGATCCTCCATTTTTTCTATTTTTATATGTTAGTTTAGGCATTGGTTTCTAGTGGGTGTAGTATGGTACGCACACCCGAAAGAACATATCCCTTCACCGACCCAGCCATGCGTAGACACCATTGAGCGCAACTGCAATGCCACCAGAAAGGCCAAACTGTCCCACACTCGTGCATGTGCCACTATAGCAATAGTTCCCCCTTCTCTAGTCTACAACATGACATATAACAAAACACTACAACACGGCAATGGTGATACAAAAATGAGAAGAGCCCACACATATGAGACACACATAGAGAATGTGACCCAACGCGTTAAATTGACAGTAACTACAACTCTTCCATTCCGTGGAGCTTACAAAATGTAATTTAGACAAGCCTCTTTGTTAACGATGGATAGATATAGAAGTTTTGATTCTTCTATTATGTCGTGCTACAAATTCAAGTATAAAGAGAAAGACAAACTTCCGATGAGCAAGCAGAACGAGGCCCGTCATCGATAGGCTTGGGCCAAAGCAGAGCGGAGCGAGGCCCGTCGCCGATGCTTGCCAGGCAGGCAAAGAATGAGAGAAGGACGTTCTCCACCTTGTCACGATAGCAAGTTGCCATTATAGAAATTAACCGCGGGCTGATAAGCAACCTCTAGATTTTTGTGTGTGGTCGAAGAGATGGTGAACCATCAATGGTGAAGAGGCTGCCAGCCATGATATCAAAGATGGCGGCGAACTCTGCTCCCTTGGAGAAGTTGTTATAGTTTGTGGTGAATATTTGTCGGACATTCGCGGGGTCACAGGTTATGTACCATGATTAACCACATCCCACTCCCAACGGGGCTATGTACCCTGAAGTTGTGGCCTGAAGGAGTATGGTGAGATAGTCATGCAAGTTGTGGGTGTCGGGCAGGAAGGAAGGCAACATGTGCAATATTTGACATTTTGTGGGAAGTGTTGTTCGGTTGTTTGATCTACTACTATACCTGAAGTAGATGTACATAGGGACACGTAGCTGATATGTCTCCAACATATCTATAATTTTTTATTGTTCCATGCTATTATATTATCTATTTTGGATGTTTTATATGCATTAATATGCTATTTATATGATTTTTGGGACCAACCTATTAACATAGAGCCCATTGCCAGTTTCTGTTTATTTCCTTGTTTTGGAGTTTCGCAGAAATGGAATACCAAACGGAGTCCAAACGGAATAAAACTTCCGCGATGATTTTTCTTGGACCAGAAGACATCCAGGAGACTTGGAGTGCAAGCACTAGTAGAAAACAGGGCTTTGGTCCAGGCCGGGTCATCCCATTAGTCCTGGTTCAGTCCAGAACCGAGACCAATATGGGCATTGGTCCCGGTTCGTGAGCCCAGGGGGCCGGCCGGGCCACGTGGGCCATTGGTCCCGGTTCATCTGGACCTTTTGGTCCCGGTTGGTGGGATGAACCGGGAACAATGGGCCTCGCTCCTAGCCCACCACCATTGGTCCCGGTTGGTGGCTTGAACCGGAACCAAAGGCTCCCCTTTAGTCCCGGTTCATGTCACCAACCGGGACCAATGAGGTGCCTATATATACCCCTTGCTCGCGAGCAGAGCACCCCAGTGCTCTGTTTTTCTTTGGCCGAGGGGGAGAGGGCTTGGTGGTGCTCTAGCTCACCTCCTATGCACACAAGGTGTTCGATGGAATGCCCGAGCCACACTACTTAAGCTTTCTCCTCTCCAAGCTCGACCTCCAAACTCCATTTTCCATAATATTTGTCTAGGTTTAGCGGTCCGTCACGCCCCGTCCCCGTCTTTACCGCCGTCGATCACCCGCGCCGAGCTCATCGCCGGCACCACCGTGGTGAGCCTCTTGTTCTTATATTCTTTCTGAAAGGAAAAATATTCTTACTTGTATGTTTACATAGATACTTGTATTATTTTCTTACTTTTATTATTGCATCTTATATAGTGCGATGGTTTGGGTATCCGCCCCCGTCGGCCCTCATCCTGTCTATGATTCGGATGTGGTATATATATTATCTTTATAACTATTGGTTCATTTATTGTTTATGAAAATTATGCCGACCAACGTGACATAGATTTTATTTATGTAGGATGTATGTGAATCGGAAATGCCAACCGACCCTATTGTCGAGAGGTTAAATTTAGTTGAAGAAGAAAACAATTTGTTGAAGGAAAAAATAAAAAAATTGAGGAGGAGAAGATGATATTGGAGTTGCATGTTGCGGATGTCGTCGATGATCACAAGATCAAGATGGATGCAATGCGCTTGAAGATTAGAAAGATTGGAAAATATGCCATTCATACCGAGTCTTGGTATCATTATGCCGTTGGATCAATTGTTACCTTGGTTGCGATTATGATCGCATTTGTTTTCGCATTGAAATGTTTTACATAGTTTCAATGTATGGTTTAATTAATTGGATGCACTGGAGAGCTATATGTTGTTAGATGAGAACTATGTATGCACTTTGGTTTTAATGTGATGATGAACTTCTATTAATTTGGACACTTAATTATATATAATGCACGCAGATGAACCGGCAATGGATGTACGGTGACAGACACACCTGCGAGTACATTAAGGGCGTGCATGAGTTTCTCGATGCGGCTGAGGCAAACAAGCAGAATGGTTTTATGTGTTGTCCATGCACTGAATGTGGGAATACGAGGTCTTACTCTAACCGGAAAATCCTTCACTCCCACCTGCTTTACAAGGGTTTCATGCCACACTATAATGTTTGGACGAGGCACGGAGAAATAGGGGTTATGATGGAAGACGGCGAAGAAGAAGAGTACGATGACAACTATGTGCCCCCTGAATACGGTGATGCTGCAACGGGGGGAGCTGGTGAAGATCAAGAGGAACCAGACGATGTGCCCAATGATGCTGCAACGGGTGAAGCTGTTGAAGATCAAGAGGAACCAGACGATGTGCCCGATGATGATGATCTCCGCCGGGTCATTGTCGATGCAAGGACGCAATGCAAAAGTCAAAAGGAGAAGCTGAAGTTCGATCGCATGTTAGAGGATCACAAAAAAGGGTTATACCCCAATTGCGAAGATGGCAACACAAAGCTCGGTACCGTACTGGAATTGCTGCAGTGGAAGGCAGAGAATGCTGTGGCTGACAAAGGATTTGAGAAGCTACTAAAAATATTGAAGAAGAAGCTTCCAAAGGATAACGAATTGCCCGAGAGTACATACGCAGCAAAGAAGGTCGTATGCCCTCTAGGATTGGAGGTGGAGAAGATACATGCATGCCCTAATGACTGCATCCTCTATCGCGGTGCATACAAGGATCTGAACGCAT
Organism: Triticum urartu; assembly: GCF_056163025.1. Taxonomy (NCBI): domain Eukaryota; kingdom Viridiplantae; phylum Streptophyta; class Magnoliopsida; order Poales; family Poaceae; genus Triticum; species Triticum urartu. The sequence goes on from NC_141877.1 coordinate 545,255,680, forward strand.
GCCCGGTATGCGGTGCATTGCGGTATAAGATCAGACGAGATGACCCTGGTGATGTTGACGGCGAGCCCCCAGGATGAGGGTTCCTACGAAGGTGATGTGGTATGCTCCTATAATACCACAGTTGAAACGTCTATTCAGAAACGAAGAGCATGCCAAGTTGATGCGATGGCACAGTGAGAACCAAAAGAAAGATGGGAAGTTGAGAGCACCCGCTGACGGGTCGCAGTGGAGAAAAATCGAGAGAAAGTACTGGGATGAGTTTGCAAAGGACCCAAGGAATGTATGGTTTGCTTTAAGCATGGATGGCATTAATCCTTTCGGGGAGCAGAGCAGTAATCACAACACCTGGCCTGTGACTCTATGTATGTATAACCTTCCTCCTTGGATGTGCATGAAGCGGAAGTTCATTATGATGCCAGTTCTCATCCAAGGCCCTAAGCAACCCGGCAACGAAATTGATGTGTACCTAAGGCCATTAGTTGAAGAACTTTTACAGTTGTGGAATGGAAACGGTGTACGTACGTGGGATGAGCACAGATAGGAGGAATTTAACCTTAAGGCATTGCTGTTCGTGACCATCAACGATTGGCCCGCTCTCAGTAACCCTTCAGGACAGACAAACAAAGGATACCACGCATGCACGCACTGTTTAGATGACACTGAAAGTATATACCTGGACAAATGCAGGAAGAATGTGTACCTGGGCCATCGTCGATTTCTTCTGACCAACCATCAATGTCGAAAGAAAGGCAAGCATTTCAAAGGCGAGGCAGATCACCGGAAGAAGCCCGCCATGCGTACCGGTGATCACGTACTTGCTATGGTCAATGATTTACACTACGTAATCTTTGGAAAGGGTCCCGGTGGACTAGCTGTTCCGAATGACGCTGAGGGACACGCACCCATGTGGAAGAATAAATCTATATTTTGGGACCTATCCTACTGGAAAGACCTAGAGGTCCGCTCTTCAATCGACGTGATGCACGTGACGAAGAACCTTTGCGTGAACCTGCTAGGCTTCTTGGGCGTGTATGGGAAGACAAAAGATACACCTGAGGCACAGGAGGACCTGCAACGTTTGCACGAAAAAGACGGTATGCCTCCGAAGCAGTATAAAGGTCCTGCCAGCTACGCTCTTACGAAAGAAGAGAAAGAAATCTTCTTTGAATGCCTGCTCAGTATGAAGGTCACGACTAGCTTCTCATCGAATATAAAGGGAATAATAAATATGCCAGAGAAAAAGTTTCAGAACCTAAAGTCTCATGACTGCCACGTGATTATGACGCAACTGCTTCCGGTTGCATTGAGGGGGCTTCTACTGGAAAACGTCCGATTAGCCATTGTGAAGCTATGTGCATTCCTCAATGCAACCTCTCAGAAGGTGATCGGTCCAGAAATCGTACCAAGGCTAAGGAGTGATGTGGCGCAATGTCTTGTCAGTTTCGAGCTGGTGTTTCCACCATCCTTCTTCAATATCATGATGCACGTCCTAGTTCATCTAGTCGACGAGATTGTCATCCTGGGGCCCGTATTTCTACACAATATGTTCCCCTTTGAGAGGTTCATGGGAGTCCTAAAGAAATATGTACGTAACCGCGCTAGGCCAGAAGGAAGCATCTCCATGGGCCATCAAACAGAGGATGTTATCGGGTTTTGTGTTGACTTCATTCCTGGCCTTAACAAGATAGGTCTCCCTAAATCGCGGTATGAGGGGAGACTGACTGGAAAAGGCACTCTTGGAAGAGACTCAATAATATGCAGGGACGGATATTCTTGGTCTCAAGCACACTACACAGTTCTACAGAACTCTACCTTGGTGACCCCGTATGTCGATGAACACAAGAACAGTCTGCGCTCCAAACACCCAGAGCAGTGCGATGACTGGATTACATGTGAACACATCAGGACTTTCAGCAATTGGTTGGAAACACGTCTCAGAGGTGACAACACTGTTTGTGATGAGTTGTACTTGTTGTCTAGGGGACCATCTTTGACTGTATTGACTTACAAAGGATACGAGATAAATGGGAATACATTTTACACGATCGCCCAAGATCAAAAGAGCACCAACCAAAACAGCGGTGTCCGCTTTCATGCAGCAACCGAGAGCGGAAAGGACACATATTATGGTTACATAATGGACATATGGGAACTTGACTACGGACCTGATTTTAAGGTCCCTTTGTTTAAGTGCAAATGGGTCAATCTGTCAGGCGGCGGGGTATAGGTAGACCCACAGTACGGAATGACAACAGTGGATCTGAAAAATCTTGGGTACATTGACGAACCGTTCGTCCTAGCCAATGATGTGGCACAGGTTATCTATGTGAAGGACATGTCTACCAAACCGAGAAAAAGAAAAGATAAGGAAGCGAATACATCATACGATGAGCCAAAGCGCCACATAGTTCTTTCAGGAAAAAGGGACATCCTAGGAGTGGACGGCAAGACAGACATGTCTGAAGATTATGAAAAGTTCCATGAAATTCCTCCCTTCAATGTCAAGGCTGACCCAAGCATCCTGATAAACAATTAAGATTATCCATGGTTACGGCGCAATAAGCAAATGACACAAGCAAAGAAAAAGTGAAGACTTTCTCCCGCAACTATTATGATGATACCATGCCAACTTTGTAACACACGAACATGCTACCATTGTCCGTTTTGTACATGCACATGCTATGTGGGTGAAATTATGATACCATGCCAACTTTCAACTTTTTCAGAGTTCATTTGAAATGCTTTCATGTCTTATGGTTCGGCCCTCGTAATACCATGACTATTAGTCCCTGGCCCATGCCAACTTTCAACTTTCAACTTTCTAAAACTAATGGCACTAACAGAAAGTTTATAATTTTGCTCCTCGCCCCTGGCCCATGACCATTAGTCCCGGTTTGTGCCACAAATCGGGACTAAAGGGTTGGTCCTCGTTGCGGGCAGAGTTTAGTCCCACCTAGCCAACCGAAGGGGGCTCACACCGGTTTATAAGCCCTTCCCTCTCTGCCTTGTTGAGCTCCTCTCAAAGTAAAAATAGATGCCCTAATAGAGAAAAGTTTAACCTAAATTCATAGTGAATTTCTCTGAAATTCATAGAAATTTACTATGCATTTAGGTTGAATTTTCTCTATAAGCGCATCTATTCTCATTCTTTTAGTAAGTTAATCACAAACTTGTGATTCAAACAATTTTCAAAGAATTCAAATTTTAACTATTCAAATTTGAAAACTAATGGCACTAATAGAAAGTTTATAATTTTTCTAAAACTAATGACACTAAAAAAAAGTTTACAATTTTGCTAACCTAAAAGCAAACAGAATTAAAAATTAAAGCAAAAAACAAAAGAAAATAAATAATGCAAAAAACAAATCAAAAAACAGGGAAAAAAACTATTTTTATAGTATAGTTAATCACAAAATAAAATGGCACTAACAGAAAGTTTATAATTTTTCTAAAACTAAAAGCAAAAAGAATAAAAAAATAAAGCAAAAAACAAAAGAAAATAAATAATGCAGAAAACAAAACAAAAAAACTAGAAAAAAATAGCAACAATAAGTATTTTGTTGTAAGTAGAAACAAAATAAAATAAATAAAGCAACAAAGAAAACAAAAAAACAAAAAAAGTGTTTTCAAATTTGAAAACTAATGGCATTAAGAAAAAGTTTATGATTTTTCTAAAACTAAAAGCATAAAGAATTAAAAAATAAAGCAAAAACAAAAGAAAATAATTTAAAAAAAGTAACAAAAAACAAAAAAATGCCACCTACTAGGCCCCCACGGCCTGAATACGACTAGAAACCCATCAAAGGGCCAGGATTCGGACCCGCAGGAGGCCCACAGGCATAGCAGTGACAATTAGGCCTGTAAGCCTGCAATGGAGAGAAGCTCGACAGGGGTGCGACAGTGGGGCTTATAAACCACTGCGCGCCCCTCTCAACTAGCGAGGTGGGACTAAACTTTCGACGCAGCAGCCGCAAAAGGCCTTTGGTCCTGGTTGGTGGCACCAACCGGGACTAAAGGAGGCCATTGGTCACGGTTCGTGGCACAAACCGTGACCAATGCCCCCCTTTTTAGTTCCGGTTGGTGGCACCAACCGAGACCAAAGGCCGCCGCTTCTGAAAAGAGGCCTTTGGTCTCGGTTGGTGGCACCAACCGGGACTAAAGGGGGGCATTGGTCACGGTTTGTGCCACGAACCGTGACCAATGCCTTTGCTATATAAGCCAGCACTTAGGAAAATTTCACATTTCCCTCGCAGTTGCCCCCCGACGACGCCGAGCACATCGACGCCGCCAGGCTGCCCCAACGCCGTCCGCCGCCCCAGCCGTCGCCGTCGCCCGCGCCCTCACCAGCCGTCGCCCGCGCCCTCGCCCGACGCCGTCGCCCGCGCCCTCGGCCGATACCGTCGCCGTGCGCCGCCATCCCCTGCCCCGACGCGCGCCGCCCCTGCCCCGTCGCCGTCGCCGTGCCGCCGTCCCCTGCCCCGAACGTCGCCGCCTCTGTGAGCACCGCACGTCTGCCGCCCCCGCCGCCGCCGTGCATTTTTCATTATACATGCTATTTTTTACATGTTTTTAGATTTTCATATATATGTGTATGTATGTATTTTTTAGATATACGTATTTTTTGATGTATGTTCATATATGTATGTATGTATTTTTTACATGTTTTTTGTATGTATGTATGTATTTTTTCAATTGTAATGATGTTTTAAAAATACATATATGCAACAGTTAGATTTTTAATTAAAATTTTTTTATCTATATATGTTCTCTGATTTTGTACATTTTAGGTTAGTTTCATTTTAAAAAAAGTTTTATATATTTAGGAAGAAGGAATAGAAGGAAGAAAATGTTTTATATATGAGGGTCGAGAGGGGGTCGACGGTCGAGAGGGGGTCGTCGAACATGAGAGGAAGAAAAGGATAAAAAAAGAAGTGGAAGAAGAAAAAAAAGAGGAGAAGAAAGAATAGAGGAGATCTTCTCCTCTATTCTTTCTTCTCTTCTTTTTTCTTCTTCTTCCTATATGTATTAGTTTTTTTATTTAGGTTGTTAATTAGTAGATATTAATTTTGTTCATATATGTATGGATGCATGTGATATGTATGTATGCATGTATGTATGTATGTATCGGGTATGTCGTTGTCGATATACCCCCTACCCCATAACTTCGACATGAGGGGGTCGAGAGGGGGTCTAGGGTCGCCGAGGGGTCGAGGGTCGTCGAACATGAGAGGAAGAAGAGGATAAAAAAAGAAGAGGAAGAAGAAAAAAAAGAGGAGAAGAAAGAATAGAGGAGTTCTCCTCTATTCTTTCTTCTCCTCTTTTTTTCTTCTTCTTCCTCTTTATTTTATCGGGAACGAGGGTCGTCGAGGGTCGCCGAGCGGTAGAGGAGAAACCCTAAATAGAAAGTATCGTCGGTGTGAGATACATGTACCGTCGGTGTCAGACACTACATCCACGTCCCACAAGTGGCGCGGGCTTCGACGCCCATGTCACTTGTGGGACGTGGATGTAGTGTCCGACACCGACGGCCACATGTATCTCACACCCACGATACTTGCTATTTAGGGTTTCCTCTACCATTCGGCGACCCTGACCCTCAACGACCCTCGTTTCTGATAAAATAAAGAGGAAGAAGAAGAAAAAAAGAGGAGCTTCTCCTCTTTTTTTCTTCTTCTTCCTCTTCTTCTCTTTTTTTTCTCTTTTTTTCTTCTTCTTCCTCTTCTTCTCTTTTTTTCTTCTTCTTCCTCTTTATTTTATCGGGAACGAGGGTCATCGAGGGTCAGGGTCGCCGAGCGGTAGGGGAAACCCTAAATAGAAAGTATCGTTGGTGTGAGATACATGTGGCCGTCGGTGTCGGACACTACATCCACGTCCCACAAGTGTCGCGGGCTTCGACGCCTACGTCACTTGTGGGACGTGGATGTAGTGTCCGACACCGACGGCCACATGTATCTCACACCCACGATACTTGCTATTTAGGGTTTCCTCTACCGCTCGGTGACCCTCGACCACCCTCGTTCCCGATAAAAAAAGAGGAAGAAGAAGAAAAAAAGAGGAGAAGAAAGAATAGAGGAGTTTACTCATCTATTCTTTCTTCTCCTCTTTTTTCTTCTTCTTCCTCTTCTTTTTTTATCCTTGAAGCGTTGTCGAGGCCACCCCAAACCCTAGAGAAGCAGCGTCGAGGCCACCCCAAACCCTAGAGAAGCAGCGTCGAGGCCACCCCAAACCCTAGAGAAGCAGCGTCGAGGCCACTAATTAATATTAGTTCTACGTTTGCCACTAATATATCCATCTGTCATGTTTGAATAATAATTGCCATGTTGTCAATATTTGTAGAAACTATGGACACCGCCCGAGACGAAGTGCAAGAAGAGTTGTTGGGGGACATAATCGCACGAGGAAGTGATGCTGTCTGCTCGTTGTTTCTCAACAACACCGATGGTCTGGAAGCAGCTGGCTATGATTATGATGGCTCCGGTGACCTAATGCCGGTGCAAGAAGGAGACCGTGAGGACGGCTCCGGTGACCCCATGCCGGTGTAAGAAGGAGACCGTGATGACGTCTCCGGTGACCGAACCGAGTCCGGCCAGGTATATATATTAGTTAAGCTTCTGCTGACTAGCTAATTGATGCATTAATTGTTTTGGTATGTACACATATTAATTAAGTCTTTGTTCTTTTTTCTAGACCTCCGGATCGAGCACAACTTCGGTAAAGAGACGAGGCCCGAAGAAAAAGTTGAGCTCGGATGAAAAGTTTGAGATCATAGCAATCGCGCCCGACGGCCAACCGATTGAACCCCTCCGGACAAAGAGCGCATTTGTTGATCAGTGCGGGGTTTTGGTTAGGGACAAGATCCCGATCAGCATCCAGCAATGGTTAAAGCCGGCTACAGAAGACCCTGGGGTGTCTTATGTCAATGATATGCAGAAAAATGATCTTTGGAATGAGCTGAAGTCAAATTTCACCCTACCGCCAGAGGATGATCCAGAGAAGCCAGTTAAAGAGAAATTAATCAAGTCTTTTGCTCTTAAGAGGATGGCAGAACTATTCAGGAGGTGGAAGAAAGAGCTGAATAAGTTTGTCGAAAATAATGAGACACTAGAATTCAAGGGCAGATATGAGAAGATCAGAGATCACTGGCCCGCATTTGTGGCCCACAAGACATCGGAAAAGAGTAAGAAGATGTCGGCGACAAACAAGAAAAATGCTGTGAAGAAGAAGCATCACCATCGCACGGGGTCAGGTGGCTACCTCGTAGCCCGACCTAAGTGGGCCAAGACTGAGAATGATCTGGTTGATAAAGGGATCGAACCAGAGACAATTAACTGGCCAGACCGTTGCCGGACTTGGTTCTTCGAGGCTGGCGGAACCTTGGACCCTGTATCAGGGAAGTGCATTTGGACGAACGATCAAATGGACATACCAGTCAGGAAGCTTCAGCAGTATATCGAAGCAGCGCAGCAAGGGACGTTCTTTCCAGACAGAGAGAACGACGAGCTCACAATGGCCCTCGGGAATCCTGAGCACCCTGGACGGACACGAGGCACGCCAGGCTCCATTCCGTGGAAGGTTGGGTTTCCGGACGCAGGCGGTTACAAATCCCAGGAGAGGAGGAAAAAATTGCAGCAGACCCAAATGCAGGCGCTGCAAGCAAGGGTACAAGCCATAGAGGAACAAGAAGCAAATCGCAGCAAACGTACTGCTGAAGCTTCCCCCGAAGCTACCCCGCCATCTCAGCGGAGAAGCAGCGTGGCTTCCACCGAGCTGCTTCAGCCGGAGCATGCCTTGACGGCTCCTGCCAGCTATCCCGTGGATGCTATCACGGAGCCTCAAAATTGCCACCTTATGACGCAATGGATGAATTTGAAGGTCAAGGCGGCTGTTGGCTCTGTTTATCCTACTGAACCCGGCGCAACTTTTCACTGCCGGGCGATTCCAGAAGGATATGCTAGGGTGATGGTGGATGAAATAACGGAGGGATTTGAGGACCTCCAGCTTAACCACCCTACCGGTGAATGGGAGACTAGGCTGGGGTCTGCTCTAAAGACTCCATGCCTATGGCGGAAGGAGCTCATCAACCTTCCGAACTGGACGCCTCTGCCTCCTCCTCCTCCTCCGGCAAGTCAGGGCACTCCGCCTCCTCCACCGCCTCCTCCTCCGGCGAGTCAGGGCACTCCGCCTCCTCCACCGCCTCCTCCTCCGGCGAGTGACGATCAGGGCACTCGACCGGCTCCTTCTCCAGCGCGTGGCGGCACTCCGCCTGCGCCGACGCGCCCGAGCAGCCAGCCTCCTCCTTCTCCGCCTCGTCAGCAAGGGCGGAAGAGACCTGCCGCCGCTCTGGCTGCTCCGGCGCGTCGTAGTCCTTCTCCTCCACCTCGTAAGCAAGTAAAGAAGACAACCTCTCCGTCTGCTCTGCCGACGTCTAGCAGTACAGCCATAGGCGGAGGACATACAGATTCGGTCCTTCTCTGAAGACTCCAGAGAAGTTACCATACGAGAGGACCCCAGAGGAGAATGCCGAGATCGCACGAGAAGAAGTGAGGAACTACTTTGAAGGGGTGAAAGCAAAGAAACATCCACCTCCGGAGGAGAAGGTAGATCCGGTGAAAGCGAAGCGCACTCTGGCTGCCCTGACAAAACCACCCAAGTCTCCGCCGAAAGGAAACTATGAGCGCATTATTGGAAAGGAATTTGCTGAAGCGGAGCGGTCGGGAAGTACTGTCAGTGATCAAAGGCTGAAAGAACGACGAGCTGGGAAACAAATTGCCCAGCTCGGTGAACAAGCAAAGCAATCGTGCCCCCCGCTCAAGGTGCCTAGTGACAACGTCGCTAATGATTCGAGGATGGTGCCTGGTTATAGCAATCTTGGCGATTACCTGCCCGACGATGTACATTATGATTTCATGGAGGTGCAGATACAAAGATACGAGTACGGGAAGCCTCTCGTCAAAGATGAAAGATCTCTATCAACGATGATGCGAAGATTGCATGATTGGTACTTGAAAATCTACAGAGACTCTGGGGGGAGGAGTACTTTGTATGTGAGAGTTAAAAAGGAGCATGAGCTCGTTGGAATTGAACTGTTGCCTGTTCCATTTGAGGAGTTCTTTCAGTTTTTCAATCAATTGGCCCTCGATAAAACAACGGTCGCCTGCTACTGTCTGTAAGTAGTACTACTTCTGTCATTAAGTCTCTCTATATAGCTCAGCTCTTTCATTGCATGTATTTATAATCATCCTCAATATATTATGCAGATTGAAGATCGCCGAATTCAAGAAAAGACAAGTCGGTGATATTGGGTTCATTAACACATATCTCATAGATGCAACTCAGGTTAAATTTCATGCCGCAGTTACCGAGGCCAACTTGCTACGATCGTTGGTAATAAATGAAAACAAAGATATAATACTCTTTCCTTACAACTTCAAGTGAGTGTTACTTTCTTGTGCGTATTCGGTTTCCCTTATATATTAGTCAAGGTTATAGTAATGTAATTGATGAGTTATGCATGCGTGTGCAGTTACCACTATATTCTCCTAGAGATTAAGCTTGAGCAGGGACTAGTAACCGTCTTAGACTCAAGACGAAAAGATCCCCAGGACTATGTAGACATGACTCAAATGCTCGAGAAGTAAGTTAAGTCGATCATTATCCACCATATCAACAACTTTGTTCATTTCCTGATATATCAAGTAATTGTTTTCTTTGTCTGGCAGGGTTTGGAAAAAATTCTCCAAAAAAATTCCAGGACTCCCGAAGAAGCTGCAATTTAGACACCCGAAAGTAAGTACTATAGTAGCATGTTCCGCGCATCTCCTATTGATTCAAGCGCTAGTTTCATCAATACCATTTGGCATTCTTGCTTATCAGTTTGATTGACCTCTACTTCTTGTAAAGTGGTTGTGGCAGGAACAAGGGAATGATTTCTGTGGATACTACATTTGCGAGTCTATCCGCCACACGACCTGTGAGCGGGGCTACACTGATGAACAATATGAAGTACGTAAATAACAACATTCACAATTTTATTTTATTACCATCATTTGTGTTGAGTTTCATTCGTTCATATATATATGTATTGACCCCCTTCTTCAAATTAGATGTTTCGGAAGCGGGATGAACTCCAAGCACCAGCTCGCATGCGAGCAATTCAAGAGGAATTGGCGGCATTCTTTCTTGACCACGTGATCGCTGAAGACGGAGAATACTATGTGGACCATGAGTCCGTATGATTATATTTGTAAGAGATAATTATTGTATATATGTAGCCGGTAGTGTCGGATAGATATACGAGAACTTATTGTTCGACCAATCTCTCGGAGAAGGAGAGGTGGTCGATATCACTTCTCTCTGTATGCATATATGTTCATGACGATCTTCTGTTTCCTTGATTTGCTTACTAGCTAGCTAGCGTGTCTAGTCCTCTCTATACGTATGTATAGTACATAGCGTCGACCAATCACGGACATAAGAGAGGACACTTCTCTCTATTAATTATAGCTAGCTAACACAATATATGAAACACCTAAATTAACCCCCCAAAACCCCCAAACCCCCCCCCTTTCAAAAAAAAACAAAAACCCCAGCCACAGAAATGCTGACGCGTGGATGCCTATTGGTCCCGATTGGTGCCACCAACCGGGACCAAAGGGTCTCCTGCCTGGGCTCCGCGCACAGGCCACGTGGAGGCCCATCTGTCCCGGTTCTGGATTGAACCAGGACTAAAGGGACAGGGCATTAGTACCGACCCTTTAGTCCCGGTTCAGGAATCGGGACAAAAGGCCCTTACGAACTGGGACAACAGGCCCTTTTTCTACCAGTGAAGTCAGAAGAGCCACGAGGTGGCCACAAGGGTGGAGCACGCGCCCAGGGGGTGGGGCGCCCCCCCCCCAACCTTTTCGGCCACTTAATGGCCTCCTGACCTAGATCTGCCTCCTATATATACTCTTATACCTTGAAAACTTCCAAGGGAGCCATGAAACCACTTTTCCACCGCTGCAACCTTCTGAACCTGTGATGTCGGTGTACAAAAGTAGGGGCTCTCCTTTGTACCCCTTTACTTGTGCACAGGCAGTCAGAGCAGCGCCCGCGGCCGCACTGAGCAGGGCAGAGGAGGGAAGACGGAGCACAAGACAACTGAAGCAATGCCAAGACCAGGGGCACAAAGAGCAAGCGGGCAAGGTAGACTCCCCCGGCAAGACCCTTGCCGGGGAAGCCTCGGCAAAAGCCTTGCCGGGATAACTTACCCAATGCCAGCAGAGCGCGCCACCCTTGAGCCAAGGGTTTCCAACACCGTCAACCACATTGGAACCTAGGCTCGGGAGGCTGTTGGGGAACGTAGTAATTTCAAAAAAAAATCCTACGCACACGCAAGATCATGGTGATGCATAGCAACGACAGGGGAGAGTGTTGTCCATGTACCCTCGTAGACCGAAAGCGGAAGCGTTAGCACAACGCGATTGATGTAGTCGTACGTCTTCACGATCCGACTGATCAAGTACCGAACACACGGCACCTCCGAGTTCAGCACACGTTCAGCCCGATGAAGTCCCTCGAACTCCGATCCAGCCGAGTGTTGAGGGAGAGTTTCGTCAGCACGATGGCGTGGTGACGATGTTGATGTTCTACTGATGCAGGGCTTCGCCTAAGCACCGCTACAGTATTATCGAGGTGGACTATGGTAGAGGGGGGCACCGCACACGACTAAAAGATCAACTGATCAATTGTTGTGTCTATGGGGTGCCCCCTGCCCCCGTATATAAAGGAGCAAGGGGGGGTGCGGCCGGTCAGGGAGAGGGCGTGCCAGGAGGAGTCCTACTCCCACCTGGAGTAGGACTCCCCCCCTTTCCTAGTTGGAATAGGATTCGGGAGGCGGAAAGAGGAGGGAGAGAAGGAAGGGGGGTGCCGCCCCCCTCTCCTTGTCCTATTCGGACTAGGGGGGAGGGGGTGCGGCCCAGCCCTGACCGCCTCTCCTCTTCTCCGTAAAGGCCCACTAAGGCCCATTTACCTCCCGGGGGGTTCCGGTAACCTCCCAGTACTCCGGTAAAATCCCGATTTCACCCGAAACACTTCCGATATCCAAACATAAGCTTCCAATATATCAATATTCATGTCTCGACCATTTCGAGACTCCTCGTCATGTCCGTACCACATCCGAGACTCTGAACAACCTTCGGTACATCAAAACATATAAACTCATAATATAACTGTCATCGTAACGTTAAGCGTGCGGATCCTACGGGTTCGAGAACTATGTAGACATGACCGAGAAACGTCTCCGGTCAATAACCAATAGCGGAACCTGAATGCTCATATTGGCTCCTACATATTCTACGAAGATCTTTATCGGTCAGACTGCATAACAACATACCTTGTTCCCTTTGTCATCGGTATGTTACTTGCCCGAGATTCGATCATCGGTATCTCAATACCTAGTTCAATCTCGTTACCGGCAAGTCTCTTTACTCATTCTGTAATACATCATCCTGCAACTAACTCATTAGTTGTAGTGCTTGCAAGGCTTAAGTGATGTGCATTACCGAGAGGACCTAGAGATACCTCTCCGACAATCGGAGTGACAAATCCTAATCTCGAAATACGCCAACCCAACAAGTTGTTGGAAATATGCCCTAGAGGCAATAATAAATTAGTTATTATTATATCATATTTCATTGTTCATGATAATCGTTTATTATCCATGCTAGAATTTTATTGATAGGAAACTCAGATACATGTGTGGATACATAGACAACACCATGTCCCTAGTAAGCCTCTAGTTGACTAGCTCGTTGATCAATAGATGGTTACGGTTTTCTAACCATTGACATTGGATGATCTTGATAACGGGATCACATCATTAGGAGAATGATGTGATGGACAAGACCCAATCCTAAGCCTAGCACAAAGATCGTGTAGTTCATATGCTAAAGCTTTTCTAATGTCAAGTATCATTTCCTTAGAACATGAGATTGTGCAACTCCCGGATACCGTAGGAGTGCTTTGGGTATGCCAAACGTCACAACGTAACTGGTGGCTATAAAGGTACACTACGGGTATCTCCGAAAGTGTCTGTTGGGTTCGCACGAATCGAGACTGGGATTTGTAACTCCGTGCAACGGAGAGGTATCTCTGGGCCCACTCGGTAGGACATCATCATAATATGCACAATGTGACCAAGGAGTTGATCACGGGATGATGTGTTACGGAACGAGTAAAGAGACTTGCTGGTAACGAGATTGAACAAGGTATCGGGATACCGACGATCGAATCTCGGGCAAGTATCGTACCGATAGACAAAGGGAATTGTATACGGGATTGATTGAATCCTTGACATCGTGGTTCATCCGATGAGATCATCATGGAGCATGTGGGAACCAACATGGGTATCCAGATCCCGCTGTTGGTTATTGACCGGAGAGTTGTCTCGGCCATGTCTGCATGACTCCCGAACCCGTAGGGTCTACACACTTAAGGTTCGATGACACTAGGGTTATAGGGAAAGTATGTACGCGGTTACCGAATGTTGTTCGGAGTCCCGGATGAGATCCCGGACGTCACGAGGAGTTTCGGAATGGTCCGGAGGTAAATATTGATATATAGGAAGTATGGTTTTGGCCACCGGAAGTGTTCCGGGCATCACCGGTAGTGTACCGGGACCACCGGAGGGGTCCGGGGTTCCACTAGGTGGGGCCACCAGCCCCGGAGGCCTACATGGGCCAATAGTGGGAAGGGACCAGCCCCTAGGTGGGCTGGGGCGCCTCCCACCAAGGCCAAAGGCGCCTCCAAGAGGGGAGGGGGGCAAACCATTGGGCAGATGGGCCCTAAGGCCCACCCCAGGTGCGCCTCCCCCTCTCTGCCTTGTGGCCGCCACCCTAGATGGGATCTAGGGCTGCCGCACCCCTTGGGGTGGGAACCCTAGAGGGGGTGCAGCCCCCTCCCCTCCCCCTATATATACTTGAGGTATGGGGGCTGCCCAACACATGATTTGATCTCTCTCGGCGCAGCCCTACCTCTCTCCCTCCTCGTCTCTCGTAGTGCTTGGCGAAGCCCTGCTGGAGTCTCGTGCTCCTCCACCACCACCACGCCGTCGTGCTGCTGCTGGACGGAGTCTTCCCCAACCTCTCCTTCTCCACTTGCTGGATCAAGGCGTAGGAGACGTCACCGGGCTGCACGTGTGTTGAACGCGGAGGCGCTGTTGTTCGGCGCTTAGATCGGAATCAACCGCGATCTGAATCGCTACGAGTACGACTCCTTCATCCGCGTTCTTGTAACGCTTCCGCTTAGCGATCTACAAGGGTATGTAGATGCACTCCCCTTCCCCTCGTTGCTAGATTACACTATAGATTGATCTTGGTGATGCGTAGAAAATTCTAAATTTCTGCTACGATCCCCAACAGTGGCATCATGAGCTAGGTCTATGCGTAGTTTCTATGCACGAGTAGAACACAAAGCAGTTGTGGGCGTCGATATTGTCAATTTACTTGCCGTTACTATTCTTATCTTGATTCGGCGGCATCGTGGGATGAAGCGGCCCAGAATGACCTTACACGTACTCTTACGTGAGACTGGTTCCACCGACTGACATGCACTAGTTGCATAAGGTGGCTAGCGGGTGTCTATCTTTCCCACTTTAGTCGGATCAGATTCGACGAAAAGGGTCCTTATGAAGGGTAAATAGAAATTGGCATATCACGTTGTGGTTTTGGCGTAGGTAAGAAACGTTCTTTCTAGAAACCTATAGCAGGCATGTAAAAATTTTCAACAACAATTAGAGGACGTCTAACTTGTTTTTGCAGCATGTGCTGTGTGATGTGATATGGCCAAAAGGATGTGATGAATGATATATGTGATGTATGAGATTGATCATGTTCTTCTAATAGGAATCACGACTTGCATGTCGATGAGTATGAAAACCGGCATGAGCCATAGGAGTTGTCTTAATTTATTTATGACATGCGTGTCAACATAAACGTCATGTAATTACTTTACTTCATTGCTAAAGCGTTAGCCATAGTAGTAGAAGTAATAGATGACGAGACAACTTCAAGAAGACACGATGATGGAGATCATGGTGTCTTGCCGGTGACAACAATGATCATGGAGCCCCGAAGATGGAGATCAAAAGGACAAAAATGATATTGGCCATATCATGTCACTATTTGATTGCATGTGATGTTTATCATGTTTTACATCTTATTTGCTTAGAACGACGGTAGCTTAAATAAGATGATCCCTCGCAATAATTTCAAGAAAGTGTTCCCCCTAACTATGCACCATTGCGAAGGTTCGTTGTTTCAAAGCACCACGTGATGATTGGGTGTGATAGATTCTAACGTTCGAATACAATGGGTGTAAGCCAGATTTACACAAGCAATACACTTAGTTTGACTTGACGAGCCTAGCATGTACAAACATGGCCTCGGAACACGGAAGACCGAAAGGTCCAACATGAGTCTTATAGAAGATACGGTCAACATGAAGATGTTCACCGATGTTGACTAGTCCGTCTCACGTGATGATCGGACACGGCCTAGTTGACTCAGATCATGTTTCACTTAGATGACTAGAGGGATGTCTATCTGAGTGGGAGTTCATTAAATATTTTAATTAGATGAACTTAATTATCATGAACATAGTCCAAATTGTCTTTGCAAATATGTTGTAGATAAATAGCTCACGTTGTAGCTCCCTGTTTCAATACGTTCCTAGAGAAAGACGAAGTTGAAAGATATTGTAAGCAATGATGCGGACTAGGTCCGTAGTCCGAGGAGTTTCCTCATTGCTACACAGAAGGCTTACGTCTTTGATGCACCGCTCGATGTGCAAACCCCTACAACGTCGTCTGTGGATGTTGTGAACACCTGACAGACACATCCTGATGACTACTTGATAGTTTAGTGCACCATACTTTACGGCTTAGAATCGGGATTCCAATGACGTTTTGAACGCCATAAGACATACGAGATGTTCCAAGAGCTGAAATTGGGATTTCAGGCTCATGCCCGTGTTGAGAGGTATGAGACCTCTGACAAGTTCTTTTGCCAACAAGATGGAGGAGAATAGCTCAACTAGTGAGCATGTGCTCAGAATGTCTGGGTACTACAATCACTTAAATCAAGTGGGAGTTAAACTTCCAGATAAGATAGTGATTGATAGAGTTCTCTAGCCACTATCACTAAGCTACTAGATCTTCGTGATGAACTATGACATGCAAGGGATGGAGTTGATCCTGGAGCTGTTCGCGGTGCTTAAGACCGCAAAAGGTAGAAATCAAGAAGGCGCATCAAGTGTTGATGGTTTAACAAGACCACTGGTTTCAAGAAGGGCAAGGGCCAGAAGGGAAACTTCATGGATGGCAAACCAGTTGGTGCTCCAGTGAAGGAACCCAAGATTGAACCCAAACCCGAGACTAAGTGCTTCTATTGTAAGGGGAATGTTCACTGGTAGCAGAATTACCCCAAATGCATGGTAGATAAGAAGGCTGGCAACTTCAACAAAGTATATACGTGTTAGTAATGTGTACCTCACTAGTACTCCTGGTAGCACCTGGGTATTGGATACCGGTTCAGTTGCTATTATTGGTGACTTGAAGCAAAAGCTACGGACTAAACGGAGACTGGCTAAGGGCGAGGTGACGATGTGTGTTGGACGTGTTTCCAAAGTGGATGAGATCACCATCGCACGCTCCATCTGCCTTCGGGATTAGTATTGAACCTAGATAAATGTCATCGGGTGTCTACGTTGAGCATGAATATGATTAAATCATGTTCATTGCAATACGGTTATTCATTTAAGTTAGAGAATAATGGTTATTCTGTTTACATGAATAATACCTTTCATGGTCATGCACCCTATGTGAATCGTTCATTGAATCTCGGTCGTGGTAATACACATGTTCACGCCAAAAGATGTAGAGCTAATAATGATAGTACCACTTTCTTATGGCACTGCCGTTTAGGTCATATTGGCGTAAGATGCATGAAGAAACTCCATGTCGACAGATGTTTGGAGTCACTTGATTTTGAATCGCTTGACACATGCGATCCATGCCTCATGGGCAGGATGACTAAGACCCCGTTTTCAGGTACAATGAAACGGGCAAGTGACTTTTTGGAAATCATACATTCTGATGCGTGTGATCCAATGAAAATTGAAGCGTGCGGTGGATATCGCTATTTTCTCATCTTCACTGACGATTTGAGTAGATATAGGTATATTTACTTAATGAAGCACAAGTCTGAAACTTTTGAAAAGTTCAAGCGATTTTAGAGTGAAGTTAAGAACCATCATAACAAGAAGATCAAATTCCTATGATCTGATCGATGAGAATTTTTGAGTTATGAGTTTGGCAATCACTTAAGACATTGTGGAATTGTTTCACAGTTGAAGCCACCTAGAACACCACTCGGTTATGGTGTGTACAGACGTCGTAATCGAACCTTATGAGATATGGTGCGATCTACGATGTCTCTTACCAATCTACCGTTTCATTTTGAGGTTATGCGTTAGAGACAGCTGCATTCACTTTAGATAAGACACCATCTAAGTCCGTTGAGACGACGTCGTATGAATATGGTTTGGCAAGAAACCAAAGTTGTCATTTCTTAATGTTTGGGGCTGCGATGCTTATGGCTTCAGCCGGAGAAGCTTGAACCCAAAAGCGGACAAACACATCTTCATAGGATACCCAAAGGTGACAGTTGGGTATACCTTCTATATCAGATCCGAGGGCAAATTGTTTGTCGCTAAGAACGGGTCCTTTCTCGAGAAGGAGTTTCTCTCGAAAGAATTGAGTGGGAGGAAGATAGAAATTGATGAGGTTGTCGAACCTTTACTTCAACCAGAGAGTGATGCAACACAGAAAGATGTTTTCTGTGACGCCTACGTCTGTTGAAGAGGAAGTTAATGATAGTGATCATGAAGCTTCGGATCAAGTTGCTATCGAACCTCGTAGGTCGACCAGGATATGCACTACTCCTGAGTGGTATGGTAATCCTGTCTTAGATATCATGTTGTTAGACAACAATGAACCTATGAGCTATGGAGAAGCGATGGTGGGCCCATATTCCGACAAATGGTTAGAAGCCATGAAATCCGAGATAGGATCCATGTATCAGAACAAAGTATGGACTTTGGTGGACTTGCCCGATGATCGGCGAGCCATTGAGATAAATGGATCTTTAAGAAGAAGACGGACGTGGGCGGTAATGTTACCGTCTATGAAGCTCGACTTGTGGGAAAGAGTCTTTTCACAAGTTCAAGGAGTTGACTACGATGAGAATTTCTCACCCGTAGCGATGCTTAATTCCATCGGAATCATGTTAGCATTAGCTGTATTTTTCGATTATGAAATCTGATAGATGGATGTCAAAACAAGTTTTCTTACCAGTTTTCGTAAGAAAAATTTGTATGTGATACAATAAAAGGTTTTGTCGATCCTAAGGATGCTAAAAGGTATGCTGGCTCCAGCAATCCTTCTATGGACTAGAGCAAGCATCTCGGAGTCGGAATATATGCTTTGATGGGGTGATCAAAGCTTTTAGGTTTATAAAATGTTTGCTAGAAACTTGTATTTACAAGAAAGTGAGTGGGAGCACTACACCATTTCTGATAAGTATATGTGGATGACATATTGCTGATTCGAAATAATGTAGAATTTCTGGAAAGCATAAACAGTTGTTTGAAGAGTGATTTTCAAAGGAAGACCTGGATAAAGCTGCTTACATATTGGGCATCAAGATCTATAGAAATAGATCAAGACGCCTGATGATACTTTCAAAGAACGCACACCTTGACATGTTTTTGAAGGAGTTCAAAATAGATCAGTCAAAGAAGGGGTTCTTACCTATGTTGTAAGGTGTGAAGTTGAGTAAGACTCAAAGCTTGACCACGGCGGAAGAAAGAGGAAGGATGAAGGTCGTCCCCTATGCTTTTGTCATAGGCTCTATACGGTATGCCATGCTAAGTACCGCACCTGATGTGTGACTTGCCACATGTCTGGCAAGAGGGTACAAAGGTGATCTAGGAATGGATCACCAGATAGCGGTCAAAATTATCCTTAGAGGAATAAGGAAATGTTTCTCGGTTATGGAGGTGATAAAGAGTTCGACGTAAAGAGTTACGTCGATGCAAGCTTAACACCTATCCGGATAGCTCTGAGTAGAGATACCGGATACGTATAATGGAGCAAAAATTTGGAATAGCTCCAAGTGGAACGTGGTAGCAGCATCTATGATATGACATAAAGTTTTGCGAAATACATAGGGATCTGAATATGGCAGACCCGTTGACTACAACCTCTCTCACAAGCATAACATGAACTCATTGAGTGTTAATCACATAGTGATGTGAACTAGATTATTGAGTCTAGTAAACTCTTTGGATGTTGGTCACATGGCGATGTGACCTGTGAGTGTTAATCACATGGCGATGTGAACTAGATTATTGACTCTAGTGCAAGTGGGAGACTGTTGGAAATATGCCCTAGAGGCAATAATAAATTAGTTATTATTATATCATATTTCATTGTTCATGATAATCATTTATTATCCATGCTAGAATTTTATTGATAGGAAACTCAGATACATGTGTGGATACATAGACAACACCATATCCCTAGTAAGCCTCTAGTTGACTAGCTCGTTGATCAATAGATGGTTACGGTTTCCTGACCATGGACATTGGATGTCGTTGATAACGGGATCACATCATTAGGAGAATGATGTGATGGACAAGACCCAATCCTAAGCCTAGCACAAAGATCGTGTAGTTCGTATGTTAAAGCTTTTCTAATGTCAAGTATCATTTCCTTAGACCATGAGATTGTGCAACTCCCGGATACCGTAGGAGTGCTTTGGGTGTGCCAAACGTCACAACGTAACTGGGTGGCTATAAAGGTACACTACGGGTATCTCCGAAACTGTCTGTTGAGTTGGCACGAATCGAGACTGGGATTTGTCACTCCGTGTAACGGAGAGGTATCTCTAGGCCCACTCGTTAGGACATCATCATAATGTGCACAATGTGACCAAGGAGTTTATCACGGGATGATGTATTACGGAATGAGTAAAGAGACTTGCCGGTAACGAGATTGAACAAGGTATCGGGATACCGACGTTCGAATCTTGAGCAAGTATCGTACCGATAGACAAAGGGAATTGTATACGAGATTGATTGAATCCTTGACATCGTGGTTCATCTGATGAGATCATCATGGAGCATGTGGGAACCAACATGGGTATCCAGATCCCGCTGTTGGTTATTGACCATAGAGTTGTCTCGGTCATGTCTGCATGACTCCCGAACCCGTAGGGTCTACACACTTAAGGTTCGATGACGCTAGGGTTATAGGGAAAGTATGTACGCGGTTACCGAATGTTTTTCGGAGTCCCGGATGAGATCCCAGACGTCATGAGGAGTTCCTAAATGGTCCGGAGGTAAAGATTGATATATAGGAAGTATGGTTTTGGCCACTGGAAGTGTTTCGGGCATCAGCGGTAGTGTACCGGGACCACCGGAGGGGTCCGGGGGTCCACCAGGTGGGGCCACCAGCCCCGGAGGCCTACATGGGCCAATAGTGGGAAGGGACGAGCCCCTAGGTGGGCTGGGGCGCCTCCCACCAAGGCCCAAGGCGCCTCCAAGAGGGGAGGGGGGCAAACCATAGGGCAGATGGGCCCTAAGGCCCACCCCAGGTGCGCCTCCTCCTCTCCCCCTTGTGGCCGCCACCCTAGATGGGATCTGGCGCTGCCGCACCCCTTGGGGTGGGAACCCTAGAGGGGGCGCAGCCCCCTCCCCTCCCCCTATATATACTTGAGGTATGGGGGCTGCCCAACACACGATTTGACCTCTCTCTCGGCGCTGCCCTACCTCTCTCCCTCCTCGTCTCTCGTAGTGCTTGGCGAAGCCCTACTGGAGTCCCGCGCTCCTCCACCACCACCACGCCATCGTGCTGCTACTGGACGGAGTCTTCCCCAACCTCTCCTTCTCCCCTTGCTGGATCAAGGCGTAGGAGATGTCACCGGGCTGCACGTGTGTTGAACGCGGAGGCGCCATTGATCGGTGCTTAGATCGGAATCAACCGCGGTCTGAATTGCTACGAGTGCGACTCCTTCATCCGCGTTCTTGTAACGCTTCCGCTTAGAGATCTACAAGGGTATGTAGATGCACTCCCCTTCCCCTCGTTGCTACATTACTCCATAGATTGATCTTGGTGACGCGTAGAAAATTTTAAATTTCTGCTACGATCCCCAACACAAGTACCTTTGGAGACACCTGTAGAGCACCTTTGTAATCACCCAGTTACGTTGTGACGTTTGGTAGCACACAAAGTGTTCCTCCAGTAAACGGGAGTTGCATAATCTCATAGTCATAGGAACATGTATAAGTCATGAAGAAAGCAATATCAACATACTAAATGATTGTGTGCTAAGCTAACGGAATGGGTCATGTCAATCAAATCATTCTCCTAATGATGTGATCCCGTTAATCAAATGACAACTCATGTCTATGGCTAGGAAACATAACCATCTTTGATCAACAAGCTAGTCAAGTAGAGGCATACTAGTGACACTCTGTTTGTCTATGTATTCACACATGTATTATTTTTCCGGTTAATACAATTCTAGCATGAATAATAAACATTTATCATGATATAAGGAAATAAATAATAACTTTATTATTGCCTCTAGGGCATATTTCCTTCATGTGGATGACATATTACTGATTGGAAATGATATAGAATTTCTGGATAGCATAAAGGGATACTTGAATAAGAGTTTTTCAATGAAAGACCTCGGTGAAGCAGCTTCATGGGTGTTAGAAGAGCAAATCATGATCAACACCAAGGCTCCATGGGTGTTAGAAGCAGCTTCACCGAGGTCTTTCATTGAAAAACTCTTATTCAAGTATCCCTTTATGCTATCCAGAAATTCTATATCATTTCCAATCAGTAATATGTCATCCACATATAATATCAGAAATGCTACAGAGCTCCCACTCACTTTCTTGTAAATACAGGCTTCTCCAAAAGTCTGTACAAAACCAAATGCTTTGATCACACTATCAAAGAGTTTATTCCAACTACGAGAGGCTTGCACCAGTCCATAAATGGATCGCTGGAGCTTGCACACTTTGTTAGCTCCCTTTGGATCGACAAAACCTTCCGGTTGCATCATATACAACTCTTCTTCCAGAAATCCATTTAGGAATGCAGTTTTGACATCCATTTGCCAAATTTCATAATCATAAAATGCGGCAATTGCTAACATGATTCGGACAGACTTAAGCATCGCTACGGGTAAGAATGTCTCATCGTAGTCAATCCCTTGAACTTGTCGAAAACCTTTCGCAACAAGTCGAGCTTTGTAGACAGTAACATTTCCGTCAGCGTCTGTCTTCTTGAAGATCCATTTATTCTCAATTGCTTGCCGATCATCGAGCAAGTCAACCAAAGTCCACACTTTGTTCTCATACATGGATCCCATCTCAGATTTCATGGCTTCAAGCCATTTTGCGGAATTTGGGCTCACCATCGCTTCTTCATAGTTCGTAGGTTCATCATGATCTAGTAGCATGACTTCCATAACAAGATTACCGTACCACTCTGGTGCGGATCTTACTCTGGTTGACCTACGCGGTTCAGTAACAACTTGATCTGAAGTTTCATGATCATCATCATTAACTTCCTCACTAATTGGTGTAGGTGTTGTAGAAACCGACTTCTGTGATGAACTACTTTCCAATAAGGGAGCAGGTACAGTTACCTCATCAAGTTCTACTTTCCTCCCACTCACTTCTTTCGAGAGAAACTCCTTCTCTAGAAAAACTCCGAATTTAGCAACAAAAGTCTTGCCTTCAGATCTATGATAGAAGGTGTACCCAACAGTCTCCTTTGGGTATCCTATGAAGACACATTTCTCCGATTTGGGTTCGAGCTTATCAGGTTGAAGCTTTTTCACATAAGCATCGCAGCCCCAAACTTTTAGAAATGACAACTTTGGTTTCTTGCCAAACCACAGTTCATAAGGCGTCGTCTCAATGGATTTCGATGGTGCCCTATTTAATGTGAATGCGGCCGTCTCTAAAGCATAACCCCAAAACAATAGCAGTAAATCAGTAAGAGACATCATAGATCGCACCATATCTAGTAAAGTACGATTACGACGTTCAGACACACCATTACGTTGTGGTGTTCCAGGTGGCGTGAGTTGCTAAACTATTCCGCATTGTTTCAAATGAAGACCAAACTCATAACTCAAATATTCTCCTCCACGATCAGATCATACAAATTTTATTTTCTTGTTACGATGATTTTCAACTTCACTCTGAAATTCTTTGAACTTTTCAAATGTTTCAGACTTATGCTTCATTAAGTAGATATACCCATATCTGCTTAACTCATCTGTGAAGGTGAGAAAATAACGATATCCGCCACGAGCCTCAATATTCATCGAACCACATATATCTGTATGTATGATTTCCAACAAATCTGTTGCTCTCTCCATAGTTCCAGAGAACGGCGTTTTAGTCATCTTGCCCATGAGGCACGGTTCGCAAGTACCAAGTGATTCATAATCAAGTGGTTCCAAAAGTCCATCAGTATGGAGTTTCTTCATGCGCTTTACACTGATATGACCTAAACGGCAGTGCCACAAATAAGTTGCACTATCATTATCAACTCTGCATCTTTTGGCTTCAATATTATGATATGTGTATCACTACTATCGAGATTCAACAAAAATAGACCATTCTTCAAGGGTGCATGACCATAAAAGATATTACTAATATAAATAGAACAACCATTATTCTCTGATTTAATTGAATAACCGTCTCGCATCAAACAAGATCCAGATATAATGTTCATGCTCAATGCTGGCACCAAATAACAATTATTTAAGTCTAATACTAATCCCGAAGGTAGATGTAGAGGTAGCGTGCCGACCGCGAACACATCGACTTTGGAACCATTTCCCATGCGCATCGTCACCTCGTCCTTAGCCAATCTTTGCTTAATCCGTAGCCCCTGTTTCGAGTTGCAAATATTAGCAACAGAACCAGTATCAAATACCCAGGTGCTACTGCGAGCATTAGTAAGGTACACATCAATAACATGTATATCACATATACCTTTGTTCACCTTGCCATCCTTCTTATCCGCCAAATACTTGGGGCAGTTCCGCTTCCAGTGGCCAGTCTGCTTGCAGTAGGAGCACCCAGTCTCAGGCTTAGGTCCAGACTTGGGTTTCTTCTCTTGAGCAGCAACTTGCTTGTTGTTCTTCTTGAAGTTCCCCTTCTTCTTCCCTTTGCCCTTTTTCTTGAAACTGGTGGTCTTATTGACCATCAACACTTGATGCTCCTTCTTGATTTCTACCTCCACAGCCTTTAGCATTGCAAAGAGCTCGGGAATCATCTTATCCATCCCTTGCACATTATAGTTCATCACGAAGCTCTTGTAGCTTGGTGGCAGTGATTGGAGAATTCTGTCAATGATGCTATCATCCGGAAGATTAACTCCCAGTTGAATCAAGTGATTGCAATACCCAGACATCTTGAGTATATGCTCACTGACAGAACTATTCTCCTCCATCTTGCAGCTATAGAACTTATTGAAGACTTCATATCTCTCAATCCGGGCATTCTTCTGGAATATTAACTTCAACTCCTGGAACATCTCATATGCTCCATGATGTTCAAAACGTCGTTGAAGTCCCGGTTCTAAGTCGTAAAGCATGGCACATTGAACTATCGAGTAGTCATCAGCTTTGCTCTGCCAGACGTTCTTAACATCGTCAGTTGCATCAGCAGCATGCCTGGCACCCAGCGGTGCTTCCAGGACGTAATTCTTCTGTGCAGCAATGAGGATAATCCTCAAGTTACGGACCCAGTCCGTGTAATTGCTACCATCATCTTTCAACTTTGCTTTCTCAAGGAACGCATTAAAATTCAACGGAACAACAGCACGGGCCATCTATCTACAATCAACATAGACAAGCAAGATACTATCAGGTACTAAGTTCATGATAAATTTAAGTTCAATTAATGATATTACTTAAGAACTCCCACTCAGATAGACATCCCTCTAATCCTCTATGTGATCACGTGATCAAAATCAACTAAACCATGTCCGATCAACACATGAGATGGAGTAGTTTCAATGGTGAACATCACTATGTTGATCATATCTACTATATGATTCACGCTCGACCTTTCAGTCTCCATGTTCCGAGGCCATATCTGTTATATGCTAGGCTCGTCATGTTTCACCTGAGTATTCCGCGTGTGCAACTATTTTGCACATGTTGTATTTGAACGTAGAGCCTATCACACCCGATCATCACGTGGTGTCTCAACACGAAGAACTTTCGCAATAGTGCATACTCATGGAGAACACTTATACTTTGATAATTTAGTGAGGGATCATCTTATAATGCTACCGTCAATCAAAGCGAGATAAGATGCATAAAAGATAAACATCACATGCAATCAATATAAGTGATATGATATGGCCATCATCATCTTGTGCTTGTGCTCTCCATCTCCGAAGCACCTTCATGATCACCATCGTCACCGGCGCGACACCTTGATCTCCATCGTAGCATCGTTGTCGTCTCGCCAATCTTATGCTTCTGCGACTACCGCTACCGCTTAGTGATAAAGTAAAGCATTACAGGGTGATTGCATTGCATACAATAAAGCGACAACCATATGGCTCCTGCCAGTTGCCGATAACTCGGTTACAAAACATGATCATCTCATACAATAAAATTTAGCATCATGTATTGACCATATCACATCACAACATGCCCTGCAAAAATAAGTTAGACGTCCTCTACTTTGTTGTTGCAATTTTTACGTGGCTGCTACGGGCTTAGCAAGAACCATTCTTACCTACGCATCAAAACCACAACGATAGTTTGTCAAGTTCGTGATGTTTTAACCTTCGTAAGGACCGGGCGTAGCCACACTCGGTTCAACTAAAGTTGGAGAAACTGACACCCGCCAGCCACCTATGTGCAAAGCACGTCGGTAGAACCAGTCTCGCGTAAGCGTACGCGTAATGTCGGTCCGGGACGCTTCATCCAACAATACCGCCGACCCAAAGTATGACATGCTGGTAAGCAGTATGACTTATATCGCCCACAACTCACTTGTGTTCTACTCGTGCATATGACATCTACGCATAAAACCAGGCTCTGATACCACTGTTGGGGAACGTAGTAATTTCAAAAAAAATTCTACGCACATGCCAGAACATGGTGGTGCATAGCAACGAGAGGGGAGAGTGTTGTCCACATACCCTTGTAGACCGAAAGCGGAAGTATTAGCACAACGCGGTTGATGTAGTCGTACGTCTTCACGATCCGACTGATCAAGTACCGTACGCACGGCACCTCCGAGTTCAGCACACATTCAGCCCGATGACGTCCCTCGAACTCTGATCCAGCCGAGTGTTGAGGGAGAGTTTCGTCAGCATGACGGCGTGGTGACGATGTTGATGTTCTACTGACGCAGGGCTTCGCCTAAGCACCGCTACAGTATTATCGAGGTGGACTATGGTGGAGGGGGCACCGCACACGGCTAAAAGATCAACTGATCAATTGTTGTGTCTATGGGGTGCCCCCTGCCCCCCTATATAAAGGAGCAAGGGGGTGCGGCCGGCCAGGGAGATGGCGCGCCACGAGGAGTCCTACTCCCACCGGGAGTAGGACTCCCCCCTTTCCAAGTTGGAATAGGATTCGGGAGGGGGAAAGAGGAGGGAGAGAAGGAAGGGGGGCGCCGCCCCCCTCTCCTTGTCCTATTCGGACTAGGGGGAGGGGCGTGCGGCCCAGCCCTGGCCGTCTCTCCTCTTCTCCGTAAAGGCCCACTAAGGCCCATTTACCTCCCGGGGGGTTCCGGTAACCTCCCGGTACTCCGGTAAAATCCCGATTTCACCTGGAACGCTTCCGATATCCAAAAATAGGCTTCCAATATATCAATCTTCATGTCTCGACCATTTCGAGGCTCCTCGTCATGTCAGTGATCACATCCGGGACTCCGAACAACCTTCGGTAAATCAAAACATATAAACTCATAATATAACTATCATCGTAACGTTAAGCGTGCGGACCCTACGGGTTCGAGAACTATGTAGACATGACCGAGACACGTCTCCGGTCAATAACCAATAGCGGAACCTGGATGCTCATATTGGCTCCCACATATTCTACGAAGATCTTTATCGGTCAGACCGCATAACAACATACGCTGTTCCCTTTGTCATCGGTATGTTACTTGCCCGAGATTCAATCGTGTATCTCAATACCTAGTTCAATCTCGTTACCGGCGAGTCTCTTTACTCATTCTGTAATACATCATCTCGCAACTAACTCATTAGTTGTAATGCTTGCAAGGCTTAAGTGATGTGCATTACTGAGAGGGCCCAGAGATACCTCTCCGACAATCGGAGTGACAAATCCTAATCTCGAAATACGCCAACCCAACAAGTACCTTCGGAGACACCTGTAGAGAACCTTTATAATCACCCAGTTACATTGTGACGTTTGGTAGCACACAAAGTGTTCCTCCGGTAAACGGGAGTTGCATAATCTCATAGTCATAGGAACATGTATAAGTCATGAAGAAAGCAATAGCAACATACTAAACGATCGTGTGCTAAGCTAACGGAATGGGTCATGTCAATCACATCATTCTCCTAATGATGTGATACCGTTAATCAAATGACAACTCATGTCTATGGCTAGGAAACATAACCATCTTTGATCAACAAGCTAATCAAGTAGAGGCATACTAGTGACACTCTGTTTGTCTATGTATTCACACATGTATTATGTTTCCAGTTAATACAATTCTAGCCTGAATAATAAACATTTATCATGATATAAGGAAATAAATAATAACTTTATTATTGCCTCTAGGGAATATTTCCTTCAGAAGCACCTGCATGGTGGCATGCAGATCTTTGTAGAGATCATAAATACACAAGATCAGATGAGAACCAGAAGACGACGATCCTTGGCAAGATCCTTTCCAAGGAAATCCACGAGACCCCCAGCAGGATCCTTGCCGGGGATGACCGCGGTGCCATGACAAGACCCTTGCCGGGCCCCCGGCAAGACCCTTGCCGAGGACATCTGCGGGGTCGCAGCGAGGCCCACTTCGGCCAAGACTCCATCGCCGCTCCCGTGCAGCTGCTAGCTCAACCAGCTGGGCAGGCACCTACGTGGCAGCGCGCGGCCTCCACGTACACCGACTCAGCAAGCACCTGGCTGGTGTCATGCAGATCTTCGTGAAGACTCCGCCACCACGCCAGCCCAGCAGCCAGCCAACATGGCGCTACAACACCTCATCAGCTCGGACGCGCGTCGGAGCCAGGCGAGGCGGCGACAGCTGGGACGAGCTTCCTTGCCGTCCTCGATAAAGCAAGAGGGTCACGTTGGCAGTGCATTAAATGCGCTTATCCGACGGTGCCAGAGGATAGGCTCAGCCCCTGTACACGTTTCCACCTCCTGTGTGCCACTTTGGCAACCCCTTTTGTCTATAAAAGGAGGCCCGAGGCGTACTGGAGGGGGATTTAGATCTTTTGGGCAAGTTACACCCCGTAGCTAGTTCAAGAACTCAAGAACACTCAAATGTACATCGAAGTAGGACTAGGGTATTACGCATCCTCGCGACCCGAATCTGGGTAAACGATCTTTGTGCTGACCGCCAGACCCGCTCTTTGCACAACCCCGCGCCCGCCAACCGTAGAAGGGATCCCAGGGATTCCATAGGTGTCGTTTCCACCGACATCTTTGGTGCGCCAGGCAGGGGTGCACAGCTGTGGAAATCTAGTCTGGTTGAAGCAGCGGCTTCATCATGGTCGTCACTCCGAGGAAGAAGACGACCGAACAAGTGGCATCATCGGTTGATGCAGTGGACGCTCACGCAGCGGTAGAAAATCTAAGTCAGGCAAAACTTTGAGCAATTCCTTTTTATATATAAGGCTATCGTCCTCGACGATCTTGCCCTGTGTATGGAAAACATGCACGCAATGGGGCCCTGCCACTATTGGCGACGCCCTCGTTCTGTTTCGAGTCCGCTCAACAGTTCGAGCGGCTGCGTCGAGAAGGGCAGGGTGATTTTCTACAATTGGCAACGCTCTCATTCTGTCTCGAGTCCGCTCGACAGTTCAAGCGGCCGCGTTAAGAGCAGTGAGGTGGTTTGACCGGCGGCAAGCACACCCGGCAGGCCATTGGGGATCTGTCCTCAAGGTGCTGTGGCCTTGGTTTCCGCGCCAGCAAGCCTACCCGATTAACGTAGGGTCGACATATAAAGGGAGATCAAACAGGAAAATAACTTGCATCATTTCAAAAGCACTGCAGAGTTATATTACATCAATTATTGCTGCGGTTCTAACTAAAGATAGAAAAAATCTTGGTCGTGAACCTGTAACGGCGATAAGAAATGAGGTGCCTAGACCTGGCGCTGGCCTTCTATCCTCCGAACTTCCTGATGCGGCTGATGACGGGCTTGATACGCTCCTCGAGCGTCGCGAGGTCCACCTCCTCCGGCAAGCTCTCCAGTGCAGCGTCGAAGTCGAGGTCGGGGTTCCATTACGCCACCTTGGTGAGGACCTTGGTCATGGCACCCCGGCAGAGCCTCCGGGCCTCATCGGCCAGAGAGGCCGCCCTGTTGGAGCGGAACTGCTCCAGGGCCCCGAGAACACCCTCGAAGAACAGGGTCAGCCTGGCATTGGGACTCACCTCGGCTCCGGGACGTACCTCATGTTTGGCATCCCCATGGTAGCCAGCTGCGTGGTGATCCTTCTGGCGACGCCGGCAAGGCGGTCGATCCAGAGTTTCTCGCCTTTCACAAACTCCTCGTGGTTGGCGGCTTCGTTCTTCCGCAGCTGCCTCTCCTTCTCCAGATTCTTGGTCAGGGTCTCCTTCCGGGCCCTGACCTCCGACAGCGTCCCCTCGAGACCCTCCAGCTTCAGCTTCAGGTCTTGGATGGAGACGTTGGCCTTCAGATTTTTATCCAAGAGTTTCAAAAACTAGAGCGATACAATATGCAGTAGACATTACTTATAAAAATTAAATTGAAGGTCACCATTTAAGTTGCCTGTTCTTTTGTTTGTATTGAAGTCCCAATTTTTTGTATTTTTTCCCGCAATATTGAAGAAGAAACTAAAGTCCCTAGATGTATTTAATACAATTAACCATGGGGCCCATGCTTATAGAAAATAAAGATCAGACTAATTACTCTTTTGATACTATATCAGCATGCATCAACACCAAGAAAAATGAAATTGTTTACCTAGAGACCATATTTCTTAACGGATGCGTTATTTTGCTTTTGTTTCCGATCGTACTCCAATTCCTGGGTTTCACTTCTTCCAGCCTAATCCCACGTATGTGTTTCTTCAACCTTGATGCTGCATGAATGAAATTAGTAGATGGAAGATGTTTGGAGTGTGCGCTAAGATAATGTTTGTGTTCAGCTTTGGTAAGAAACTGAGTACCCACGCTCATCAGATTGTAACATTTGTATTCAATTGATTTCCTGATGGAATCTTATTGAGAACGGAGAACCATAGCATGGGTGTAAACTCTGTAGCTAGCCAATATGCAATGCCTTTGCTAATAATCATCTGTCCGAGCAGTTACAAATGGCTACTCCGACCATATGGTCGCCGTGTCTATCGGACAGACCGATTACAGTCTGAAGTTCAATGATAACTGATCATTTTATACAACAGCTTTAAATTGTGCATGGTATGACCTCTATCGCTGCTATTTTGGTTGTACCTCGACGCCATTTTCCCCTTATTGAATGGCAGGATATATTGCCGATTTCACGAGAAATAGCACTGCAATCATGCAATTTTAGTCCTGCCGTGACAGGTCCAACACGCGCAACCTTAATCTTTGGTAAAATTTAGAGTGAATAATTTAACATAGTAGTTAGTAATCTTTTCTGTATTCCACAAAGGTTACCTAGCTTCTCTTCACTTGCGTGCCAGCACTGTTGACTTCGCCTATGTACCATGGGAGGTTGATTAGGCCTCCACGGCATGCACATCATCTGCCGCCCAGTTTAGAATCCAATTGCTGGAGAGATTAAAGCCTTCACCTTTGCTCACAGCCTGGTATGGTGCAGCTTAGCACTTTGAAGTCTGAAGCTAGACTTTTCTTACCATATCTGTCAGCTTCTATGATCAAATTATATTTTTCTGTTCGTTGTTGGAACATCCAATGGTCCTTAAAAATATAGAAAAAAGGAGTCTGTGCGCCGAGATCCGCCAGCGACCGTGTCCACTATCCAAGATGGTACAAAAGCTGACGGTCGGACCACCATGCATGGTTGCATTAGTAGCTATGTCCACACGGAGAACAATAGGCGTGGTTGGCTCGGTGGGCAGCAAGATGCGGCTGAGACGTTCCAGGAGACAGCAGGACTATTTGTCCTAGAGGCCATGCGCAAGGAGGTCAGCCTAGGCGACATGAGCAAGATTTGTCGACGTATCATGGTAGCGGTGCAGAATATGGTATGTGTTGCTTCCTTTTTTTATTAGGATAGCTTACTACACCGTGGTATTCAGAGAAATAAATTGTCTTAATGGTATCATTATGTATTGTCTCCATATTTGTAAACACTACCATCCTTCTCAGCCTCTTCTCGCTCGCACTATTTGATGGGATCGGTTTGTCAAGTCTTAATGAGCTGGAGTCAGTCTATCGGAACATGAATTCCTTGATGCAATGGAGCCCAAGTTAAATAGTGTAATAATCTGAGTCGCTTTTCTTTTCTCAGTTCCTGTACATATGTATCGATGTATTTTGGTATTGGAAGTTTCAACGTCTTTTATAGTAATATATGCATGTCAATTCATAGTAACTACATATATAGGGTGACATATAATGGATATGAGGCGTGTGCATGGCCAGAAATTATTGTTTTTGTAATATCGAATTGGTATTTCGGTAAATATCCTATTGATTCAAATTTTGGTTTGAACTCTGTACGTACCAAATAATATCTATTTTAATTCAGTATATGCAATTAACCAAAATTGACCTGAATTCAAGAAAGAGCCAACACCATTTTACTTTTGAATTTATCTTAAAATAATATAGTTTGGCATTTTAATTTTGCGAAATGAAGAATATAGGACATGTTTAGGGCAATACAGAACCAAAGGGATGCACTAAAGTGGAACCACTCGATGACATGACTATTTCCTCTATGCATCATTTTTGTAGTTTGTGATATACCCGTTGGAGATTAGGCTTATGTACGTATTTTATGTGACAAAAGGAGGAACAAGAAAAGTAGCTAATGTAGTAAATGGTATCTAATGTTTGCATCGAAACTATTCTCTTCTGAAAAGTAAAACATCAGACTGTTTTGTTGGTTGATTTTGTGAGGCTGCCTCATTATCTATCTAAAATAAATTGCTTAGTTTCTCTAAATACTGGTCAGAATAGGTGATACGTGAAAGGACAATAAGAAAATTTTATTTTCATTATTCTAAAATTTTCAATAATATGAAGGCATTATATACCATTATCAAGTTCTTTAAGTAGTTTGACTTCTTATCAAAAGAGAGGAGAATTTAGTATATGCTTCATTTCATATGGATTTTGATTTGAAGTATGATAAGGATTTTCATATATATATATATATATATATATATATATATATATATATATATATATATATATATATATATTCGTCACTCTGGGTGAGAAATAGTTATTATTCACCCCCCTCTATTTTACCATCAATGCATCGTAATTTTACGTTCCGTAAGTTTTGTCTTATTTTTGATGTAAAATGGGACCGTAAGAAAATATATAATCGTCGTCAAAAATATTTTATGTTATGTAAAATTACAAACGTAAAAACATAGTCTAAAATACACGTAAACTGTAAATTTTCTTGTCTTATGACCTATATTTTTATTTTTTATGTCAAATTTTACGTAGTGAATCAATATGAATGTAACTATTTGAATTCGAAACATAATTTAATTGTGAAATGATCTTAAGATTACCTCAGGTGAAGAATAACTTATTCTGCATCCTAGATGATGAATAGTAACACTATATATATAACTCAGTGGTAAGACAAGATGTTACTTTTCCACTGGAAATTGTGTGACTCTTCAATTTCATTACTCCAAGTAAATAAAAATACTCTCCAAAATTGCATCCCATATTTTATAATATAGCTTATCAAACTAACCCGTGCATTCATTGGCGACTAGTATATCTAATACGTAGAGTAAAAAGGACTGGAAGGAGTATCCTATGTGCATTGGGACCCTCTACCCACGAATGTTGATCCAATGAATACCAATGTACGCCCATCGTTCCTAAATATAAGCGTTTTTTGAAATTATAATAAAATGAACTAAATAGAAAGCAAAATGGATAAATCTACACTCTAAAATACGTCTATATACATTTGTATTTAGTCCATATTGAAATTTCCAAACAGACTTATATTTAAGAACAGAGGGAGTGGGAATAATTAAGTACTAGGGTACATATGAAAGCCAATCGATTTGGGTGGGCATAAAACCTGAAGAGCAGATCGAAATAATCTATTAATATACTACAAGTGTATAACTTTTTTATAGAACTAGCAGTCACATAGATCCTCCATTTTTTTTTATATGTTAGTTTAGGCATTGGTTTCTAGTGGGTGTAGTATGGTACGCACACCCGAAAGAACATATCCCTTCACCGACCCAGCCATGTGTAGACACCATCGAGCGCAACTGCAATGCCACCAGAAAGGCCAAACTGTCCCACACTCGTGCATGTGCCACTGTAGCAATAGTTCCCCCCTTCTCTAGTCTACAACATGACATATAACAAAACACTGCAACACGGCAATGGTGATACAAAAACGAGAAGAGCCACACATATGAGACACACATAGAGAATGTGACCCAACGCGTTAAATTGACAGTAACTACAACTCTTCCTTTCCGTGGAGCTTACAAAATGTAATTTAGACAAGGCTCTTTGTTAACGATGGATAGATATAGAAGTTTTGATTCTTCTATTATGTCGTGCTACAAATTCAAGTATAAAGAGAAAGACAAACTTCTGATGAGCAAGCAGAACGAGGCACATCATCGATAAGCTTGGGCCAAAGCAGAGCGGAGCGAGGCCCGTCGCCGATGCTTGCCAGGCGGGCAAAGAATGGGAGAAGGACGTTCTCCACCTTGTCACGATAGCAAGTTGCCATTATAGAAACTAACCGTGGGCTGATAAGCAACCTCTAGATTTTTGTGTGTGGTCGAAGAGATGGTGAACCATCAATGGTGAAGAGGCTGCCAGCCATGATATCTAAGATGGCGGCGAACTCTGCTCCCTTGGGGAAGTTGTTATAGTTTGTGGTGAATATTTGTCGGACATTCGTGGGGTCACAGGTTATGTACCATGATTAACCACATCCCGCTCCCAACGGGGCTATGTACCCTGAAGTTGTGGCCTGAATCGGCAAGGAGTATGGTGAGATAGTCATGCAAGTTGTGGGTGTCGAGCAGGAAGGAAGGAAACATGTGCAATATTGGACATTTTGTGGGAAGTGTTGTTCGGTTGTTTGATCTACTACTATACCTGAAGTAGATGTACATAGGGACACGTAGCTGATATGTCTCCAACGTATCTATAATTTTTTATTCTTCCATGCGATTATATTATCTGTTTTGGATGTTTTATATGCATTAATATGCTATTTATATGATTTTTGGGACCAACCTATTAACATAGAGCCCATTGCCAGTTTCTGTTTATTTCCTTGTTTTGGAGTTTCACAGAAATGGAATACCAAACGGAGTCCAAACGGAATAAAACTTCCGCGATGATTTTTCTTGGACCAGAAGACACCCAGGAGACTTGGACTGCAAGTCAGAAGAGCCACGAGGGGGGCACAAGGGTGGAGGACGCCCCCAGGGGGTGGGGCGCGCCCCCCAACCTTGTCGGCCACTTGATGGCCTCCTGACCTAGATCTGCCTCCTATATATACTCTTATACCTTGAAAACTTCCAGGGGAGCCACGAAACCACTTTTCCACCTCCGCAACCTTCTGTACCTGTGATGTCGGTGTACAAAAGTAGGGGCTCTCCTTTGTACCCCTTTACTTGTGCACGGGCAGTCAGAGTCGCGCCCGCGGCCGCACTGAGCAGGGCAGAGGAGGGAAGCCGGAGCACAAGACAACTGAAGCAACGCCAAGACTAGGGGCACAAAGAGCAAGAGGGCAAGGTAGACTCCCCCGGCAAGACCCTTGCCGGGGCAGCCTCGGCAAAAGCCTTGCCGGGACAACTTGCCCAATGCCAGCAGAGTGCGCCACCCTTGAGCCAAGGGTTTCCAACACCATCAACCACATTGGAACCTAGGCTTGGGAGGCTGTTGGGGAACATAGTAATTTCAAAAAAAAAATCCTATGCACACGCAAGATCATGGTGATGCATAGCAACGAGAGGGGAGAGTGTTGTCCACGCACCCTCGTAGACCGAAAGTGGAAGCGTTAGCACAACGCGGTTGATGTAGTCGTACGTCTTCACAATCCGACCGATCAAGTACCAAACGCACGGCACCTCCAAGTTCAGCACACATTCAGCCCGATGACGTCCCTCGAACTCCGATCCAGCCGATTGTTGAGGGAGAGTTTCGTCAGCATGATGGCGGTGTGACGATGTTGATGTTCTACTGACGCAGGGCTTCGCCTAAGCACCGCCACAGTATTATCGAGGTGGACTATGGTAGAGGGGGCACCGCACACGGCTAAAAGATCAATTGATCAATTGTTGTGTCTATGGGGTGCCCCCTGCCCCTGTATATAAAGGAGCAAGGGGGTGCGGCCGGCCAGGGAGAGGGCGCGCCAGGAGGAGTCCTACTCCCACCGGGAGTAGGACTCCCCCCCTTTCCTAGTTGGAATAGGATTCGGGAGGAGGAAAGAGGAGGGAGAGAAGGAAGGGGGCGTCGCCCCCTTCTCCTTGTCCTATTCGAACTAGGGGGGAGGGGCGCGCAGCCCAGCCCTGACCGCCTCTCCTCTTCTTTGTAAAGGCCCACTAAGACCCATTTACCTCCCGGGGGGTTCCGGTAACCCCCCGGTACTCCGGTAAAATTCCGATTTCACCCGGAACACTTTCGATATCCAAACATAGGCTTCAAATATATCAATATTCATGTCTCGACCATTTCGATACTCCTCGTCATGTCCGTGATCACATCCGAGACTCCGAACAACCTTCGGTACATCAAAACATATAAACTCATAATATAATTGTCATCGTAACGTTAAGCGTGCGGACCCTACGGGTTCGAGAACTATGTAGACATGACCGAGACACGTATCCGGTCAATAACCAATAGCGGAACCTGGATGCTCATATTGGCTCCCCAATATTCTACGAAGATCTTTATCGGTCAGACCGCATAACAACATACCTTGTTCTCTTAGTCATCGGTATGTTACTTGCCCGAGATTCGATCGTCAGTATCTCAATACCTAGTTCAATCTCATTACCGGCAAGTCTCTTTACTCATTATGTAATACATCATCCCGTAACTAACTCATTAGTTGTAGTGCTTGCAAGGCTTAAGTGATGTGCATTACCGAGAGGGCCCAGGGATACCCCTCCGACAATCGGAGTGACAAATCCTAATCTCGAAATACGCCAACCCAACAAGTTGTTGGAAATATGCCCTAGAGGTAATAATAAATTAGTTATTATTATATCATATTTCATTGTTCATGATCGTTTATTATCCATGCTAGAATTGTATTGATAGGAAACTCAGATACATGTGTGGATACATAGACAACAACATGTCCCTAGTAAGCCTCTAGTTGACTAGCTCGTTGGTCAATAGATGGTTATGGTTTCCTAACCATGGACATTGGATGTCGTTGATAACGGGATCACATCATTAGGAGAATGATGTGATGGACAAGACCCAATCCTAAGCCTAGCACAAAGATCGTGTAGTTCATATGCTAAAGCTTTTCTAATGTCAAGTATGATTTCCTTAGACCATGAGATTGTGCAACTCCCGGATACCGTAGGAGTGCTTTGGGCATGCCAAATGTCACAAAATAACCGGGTGGCTATAAAGGTACACTACGGGTATCTCCGAAAGTGTATGTTGGGTTGGCACGAATCGAACTGGGATTTGTCACTCCGTGTAACAGAGAGGTATCTCTGGGCCCACTCGATAGGACATCATCATAACGTGCACAATGTGACCAAGGAGTTGATCACGGGATGATGTGTTACGGAACGAGTAAAGAGACTTGCCGGTAACGAGATTGAACAAGGTATCGGGATACCGACGATCGAATCTCGGGCAAGTATCGTACCGATAGACAAAGGGAATTGTATACGGGGTTGATTGAATCCTTGACATCGTGGTTCATCCGATGAGATCATCCTGGAGCATGTGGGAACCAACATGGGTATCCAGATCCCGCTGTTGGTTATTGACCGGAGAGTTGTCTCGGCCATGTCTGCATGACTCCCGAACCCGTAGCGTCTACACACTTAAGGTTCGATGACGCTAGGGTTATAGGGAAAGTATGTATGCGGTTACCGAATGTTGTTCGGAGTCCCGGATGAGATCCCGGACGTCACGAGGAGTTCCGGAGGTAAAGATTGATATATAGGAAGTATGGTTTTGGCCACCGGAAGTGTTCCGGGCATCACCAGTAGTGTACCGGGACCACCGAAGGGGTCCGGGGGTCCACCAGGTCGGGCCACCAGCCCCAGAGGCCTACATGGGCCAATAGTGGGAAGGGACCAGCCCCTAGGTGGGTTGGGGCGCCTCCCACCAAGGCACAAGGTGCCTACAAGAGGGGAGGGGGGCAAACCCTAGGGCAGATGGGCCCTAAGGCCCACCCTAGGTGCGCCTCCCCCTCTCCCCCTTGTGGCCGCCACCCTAGATGGGATCTGGGGCTGCCGCACCCCTTGGGGTGGGAACCCTGGAGGGGGCGCAGCCCCCTCCCCTCCCCCTATATATACTTGAGGTATGGGGGCTGCCCAACACATGATTTGATCTCTCTCTCGGCGCAGCCCTACCTCTCTCCCTCCTCGTCTCTCGTAGTGCTTGGCGAAGCCCTGCTGGAGTCCCGCGCTCCTCCACCACCACGACGCCGTCGTGCTGCTGCTGGATGGAGTCTTCCCCAACCTCTCCTTCTCCCCTTGCTGGATCAAGGCGTAGGAGACGTCATCGGGCTGCACGTGTGTTGAACGCAGAGGTGCCATTGTTCGGTGCTTAGATCGGAATCAACCGCGATCTGAATCGCTACGAGTACGACTCCTTCATCCGCGTTCTTGTAACGCTTCCACTAAGCGATCTACAAGGGTATGTAGATGCACTCCCCTTCCCCTCGTTGCTAGATTACTCTATAGATTGATCTTGGTGATGCGTAGAAAATTTTAAATTTCTGCTACGATCCCCAACAGTGGTATCATGAGCTAGGTCTATGCGTAGTTTCTATGCACGAGTAGAACACAAAGCAGTTGTGGGCGCCGATATTCTCAATTTACTTGCTGTTACTAGTCTTATCTTGATTCGGCGGCATCGTGGGATGAAGCGGCCCAGACCGACCTTACACGTACTCTTACGTGTGACTGGTTCCACCGACTGACATGCACTAGTTGCATAAGGTGGCTAGAGGGTGTCTGTCTCTCCCACTTTAGTCGGATCGGATTCGATGAAAAGGGTCCTTATGAAGGGTAAATAGAAATTGGCATATCACGTTGTGGTTTTGGCGTAGGTAAGAAACGTTCTTGCTAGAAACCTATAGCAGCCACGTAAAAATTTGCAACAACAATTAGAGGACGTCTAACTTGTTTTTGCAGCATGTGCCGTGTGATGTGATACACTACAGGAATCAACTACTTTGCCATCTGCCACGGCAGACGGCAAAGGCATGGATGGCTGACGGCAAAGGTCTTTGCCGTCCGCCGCGGACGGCAAAAGGTGACGACAATGTAAGGTTCGGCAAAGAGGTACTTTGCCATCTGCTTCGGGCGGCTGACGGCAAAGGAGCCTTTACCATCAGCAGCGGACGGCAAAGATGCAGACGGCAATAAATGCGCTGTTACTCCGTTAGGTGGTTAAGGGCAGGCCTTTGCCGTCCGCCGCTGACGGCAAACTTCGGAAGGCCTTTGCCGTCCACCGAGTGATGTCAGCCGACGTCACTACACGGCAGGCCTTTGCCGTCCGCCACTATAGGCAAAGTTTTTAATCTTTGTCGTCCACCACCGACGGCAAAGCCTTTGCCGTCAGCCACTGTAGGCAAACTGACCAAATTGGTCAGCCTCCCAGGAAACACAGTTGCCTGCCACGTGGCCTCTTTGCCGTCTGCTGCTGATGGCAAAGAGCCCTTTGCCGTCGGTGGAAGAAGGCAAAGCGCCTGCATATTGTCTCTTTTTTCTGTTTTTTCTTAATCCAACAATTTTCACAGCAAATATATATGACATATATAGATATATTTAACAGCAAACATATCACATATCCAGCACATAATTCCATATACATATGACATAGCAAAGTTTCATCAACATAGCAAGTTCCATCAAGTTCCATCCATACACATTGTTCCATATACATATTACATAGCAAAGTTTCATCAACATAGCAAGTTCTATCATAGCAAGCTAGATACAATGCAAAGTTTTAGCAAAGAAAAAGAAAGCACTCCATCATAGCAAGCTAGCTTCCATGAAGTGAGTGAAATCTGCAAAATGGTAAATAAGAAAGTTAGAAATAGGTGAATAGAACAAGAAGAAGACTAGAACAAGAAGTATATGTCATTTATGACCTAACTTAGGTGGAATGGATCATTTATGAGCTAACTTAGGTGGAATGGATCATTTATGAGCTAGCTAAGTTGAAATGGGTTGTTTATGAGCTAACTTAGTTGAAATGGATCATTTATGAGCTAACTTAGTTGAAATGGGACGTTTATGAGCTAACTAAGGTGAAGGGCATCGTTTTTG
This sequence comes from Triticum urartu, assembly GCF_056163025.1. Taxonomy (NCBI): domain Eukaryota; kingdom Viridiplantae; phylum Streptophyta; class Magnoliopsida; order Poales; family Poaceae; genus Triticum; species Triticum urartu. Next base: position 545,295,683 of record NC_141877.1, read on the forward strand.
AGCTAACTAAGGTGAAATGGATCGTTTTTGAGCTAACTAAGGTGAAATGGATCGTTTTTGAGCTAACTAAGGTGAAATGGATCATTTTTGAGCTAACTTAGTTGAAATGGGTCGTTTATGAGCTAACAAAGGTGAAATGCCACGTTTTTGAGCTAACTAAGGTGAAATGGATTGTTTTTGAGCTAACTTAGGTGAAATGGATCATTTAAGAGCTAATTTAGGTGAATTGGATTGTTTTTAGCTGACTTAGGTGAAATGGATCGTTTAGGAGCTACTCTAGGTAAATTGGGTCATTTTAGAGCTAACTTGGATAAACTGGATCATTTATAAGCTAACCTAGGTAAGATGGGTCATTTTGGAGCTAACCTAGGTGAAATGGGTCATTTTGGAGCTAACCTAGGTGAAATGGGTCATTTTAAAGCTAATGTAGGTAAAATGGATCATTTAGGAGCTAATCTACGTAAAATGGGTCATTTTAGAGCTAACTTGGATAAATTGGATCATTTATAAGCTAACTAAGGTAAAATGAGTCATTTTAGAGCTAACTTAGGTAAAATGAATCGTTTATGAGCTCACTAAGTTAATTATGCAATTTTTGACATAAGTAAGCTAAGTACATATCGTTTTAGAGCTAACTTAGGTAAAATGGATGGTTTATGAGGTCAGTAAGCTTATGAAGATGGATTGGTGGAGGAATTGGATTCTGAAAATTCTGAGGATGAAGTTGAGCTAACCTAGGTGAAATGGGTCATTTATGAGCTAACCTAGGTCAAATGGGTCGTTTATGAGGTAACCTAGGTGAAATGGGTCGTTTATGAGCTAACCTAGGTGAAATTGATCATTTTGGAGCTAACTTAGTTGAAATGGGTCTTTTATGAGCTAACTAAGGTGAAATGCCACGTTTTTGAGCTAACTAAGGTAAAATGTATCATTTTTGAGCTAACTTAGGTGAAATTGGTCTTTTATGAGCTAACCTAGGTGAAATGGGTTGTTTATGAGCTAACCTAGGTGAAATGGGTCATTTATGCGCTAACCTAGGTCAAATGGGTCGTTTATGAGGTAACCTAGGTGAAATGGGTTGTTTATGAGCTAACCTAGGTGAAATTGATCATTTTGGAGCTAACTTAGTTGAAATGGGTCTTTTATGAGCTAACTAAGGTGAAATGCCACGTTTTTGAGCTAACTAGAGTAAAATGGATCGTTTTTGAGCTAACTTAGGTGAAATGGGTCATTTTGGAGCTAACCTAGGTGAAATGGGTCATTTTGGAGCTAACCTAGGTGAAATGGGTCATTTTAAAGCTAACGTAGGTAAAATGGATCATTTAGGAGCTAATCTACGTAAAATGGGTCATTTTAGAGCTAACTTGGATAAATTGGATCACTTGTAAGCTAAATAAGGTAAAATGAGTCATTTTAGAGCTAACTTAGGTAGAATGGATGGTTTATGAGGTCAGTAAGCTTATTAAGTCATTTTGGAGGAAAAGAAGCTAACTCTAGGTCATTATGGTAAGCATATTGGAGGAAATAAAGCTAAGTCTAGGTCTTTATGCATTTGTTAAGCAAAACACTAGAGAAACTTACCGTGATCACGGAGATGTAGGAGCGGGCTGGCTCGCGCCGGTAGCTGGAGAAGGAGCGGGCTGGCTCGCGCCGGTAGCTGGAGAAGGATCGTGCGATGCGTTTCTGGAGTTAAGCTGCACCAAAGATCATTTCCAATGTCTCGTTAGCATTATGACACTCAAATGTGAAGACTAGCAAGTAATGTCCATTCAAATTAAACTCACCGTGCTCCCAGGAGCAATCACTGGCATCGGCGGAGCGGTCTGACCGGACTTCTCGCACACAGACTGCACATTTGGTTTTCACAACAGAGTCATACTAGTTAGTAATGAGACTCAAATGTTAAGACTAGCAAGTAATCTGCAGAAGAAACTTACCACAAGGAGCTCGTACATGGCCCTTGCCTGCATGTCATTCCGTGCCCTCTCCTCCTCCAACATCTTTGTCGTCCTCTCCTCCAACTCCCGCTGCCTCTCCGCCGCCTCCGCCAGAAGTTTCTCCGTTCTATGTCTCTCACTCTGTATAGCAGCCTGCAACACCACTCACATGACCATTTGTAATCATTGATGGAAGCGCACAAAATGTAATGGAGAAAGATAGCTGAGTACGTATAACTAACCTTGAAGGCGAGTTGGACTGGCCGTTCACGAGGCCTTATCTCAGGAGCGGAGCTCGACTAGCGCACCTTGATCTCCGGGAGAGTGCTAGGACAACGGATAAGTCCATCTCCCATGGCTATGGAGCCATGGGATCTCCCGCCACCAGATATCATCAGCAGCTCTGTATCAATGGGACCCTGGCTCGGGTTAAAGTCCTCCTCTTTCCTCGCCTTCCCCTGATCTCTATATTGCACGAGCTTGTCGTGGGCGGAGATGTTGGTGAAGTTCTTTGGATCATCGAGGTCAGATGCAGAGAATGCCTTGACTTTCTTGTAAGGGCCAGTGTGGGCCATGGCATACAGGTCGTACACCTCTGGCACCTTATCCGCCTTATTGTAGCGTGCCTGAAAGAGAGAAACAAAGTAAATTAGTAATTAAAGGGTTAAAGCTAGCATGATGAATGAATTGCATGAATCATGAAGCAAACCACATACCCAGTTCCGCCCGTACTGAAATAAGTTGGAGCTGCCTTGGTGGTGTGGCACACCTTCCATTTGGGCACGTTTGTCCTTGGCATCTTTGTGGGTGGCCAGCCATTCTTTTGAGCACCACGCATTGACCAACACCTCCCAACAATCCATCCGATCCGCACACCATCTCGGAGGGGCCTAAGTTAGAAAATAGAAACTTGAGCGCTACGGCTATGAATTACTAAATGAAGGAAGTAAGTACAAGGCCTTAAGAATTACCTTCATGTACTTCTCCTTACTCAAGAACTTATCGCGGCACTCCTGCTTGGGCTTCTTGATACCACATCCGGCGTAGTAGTCTCGAATAGCCTGCACCCGAACCTCATGCCGTAAGTTCTGAAGTAGGCACTTGCACTCCTTGTGGATAACATGATCCGCCTCCTCCTCGTATCCCTCCTCACACCTGTAGAATGTCTGCAATCAAATGAGACAATATTGATTAGTACAATTAATAACTAGCTAGTTGAAGATTTTTAATTGTGTAAAGGAGCAATTACCCAGAACTTTCTGATCACGACGTCTGCCCTCGTCTTGCACAAGACACCATCGATAATCTCACCCGGCGGGGCCGGGGCAGCCAAGTAGTTCTCCCAAGTCAATCCAACCTCTGGAAGCCGACCCTCACCAGGCAACGTGACAAACCCCGGGAAGTTTTGCCGAATCAGAACTCCAAGGACGGAGTTGGGCCGGCGGACACTTTCATGGTGGTCCCAACCCCTGCAGCGTGACAAGGCCAACACATCAGTTATTTGAAGAAACGTGAATGCAGAAGGTACAAAAAGATTAAATGCACTTACCTCTCCCCATCAGGGAAAATCAACGACCTCTGCTCGCGGGTCGCCGGCACGGACGGGAGCCGTGTAGCACCACGCTGGTAGACGTTGCCCCCCTCCTCCCCCTCCTCATCAGTCGGCTCCCCGCCATCATCAGCATGGCCACTCGGCTCCCCGCCATCATCAGCGTGGCCACTCGGCTCCTCAGGCTGACCCGACCAGGTACCCCATCCAGACGTGTGCTCCTCCGGGGTCTCGTGGGTCGAAGGCCCATCGACCCGAGGCTCGTGGGCCGAAGACCCGTGGACCGGAGTCCGTGCAGCCTCCTCCTCAGAGGAGTCACCCTACCTCCTCTCCTGCGACCACGTCCTCCACCTCCTCTGTTCTTCTTACCTCGTCCCCTGCTGGGCACCGCGGTCGATGAAGAAGGGCCCGGCGGTGTCGCCATACTGTCCAGCAACGCTTGGCGGAGAGGTGTGTGTGGAATGGAAGACCTCGCACCACGCGCCGACGAAGAAGGGACCTCGGCGCGCTCCCGACCAGTGCCCACCATCTTTCAACACCTGCCATGACAAAGAATAAACGAAATTAGTACAACATAAAAAAAAGTACGGACATGAATAATAATATGTATATCACTTAAGTGTATCATCATCAAGTACAACATAATAAAATTGAATACCTGACACTACTAATAATCTCGATCAGTATCATCAATAAATGCATAATCATCATCATCACTATAATCAATGATGGGCTCATAGGGTTCATTGGCATCAACATGTGCAAGGCCACCTTGACGTAATCGGTCAAGCATTGACAGGTCATCCGCAGCAGTAACCTCTTCTTGTTCTGGCTCTTCTTGTTCCTCCTCTGGGGTGATGTCTGATTCATTGTCGCTGTCTACTTCAATGTTTTGGGGTGAAGTATAGCGGTTCTTGAAACACTTTTGGAAAGACGTGTCTCTTGGAAGAATTCTCCTTCATATGTGTCTGGGTTAATGTGACGTTCATAATCCTCTTCCTTTGGGGGAGAAAGTCTAGCACGTGGCGGCACTTCATAAACGACATCCCAACCTTTCAGATTTGGATTAGTTTGGCAGGCCCACGGTAGATAGAATACTTGGGTCGCCTGTTGAGCCGTAATATAGACATCAGGAACATCAAAATGGGTGCTTTGGTTGATTTCAACTATCCCTATATGTTCATGAGTCCTTCTAGTCTCCTTCGGCTGAAACCAATAACATTTGAAGACTACGACATTCGGTGAGTTTTCACCATAGAACAGAAGTTCATAAATTGCTTCAACTCTCCCATAATACTCGGTACCTCCTTCGCCGATAGAAGATACACAACAATTTGTAGACTTTCGGTCGGCCATAGATAGCTCTTTGCCATAGGTAAGAAAGCGATACCCGTTGATGTCGTACTTGTCAAATGAACGGACCTTATAGTCAAAACCATTAGCGACTTGTCTCAATTCGGCGTCCATAGACTCTGAATTAGCCTACAAGTTTAATATGAAAGGATTGTTGCATTATGCACAAATTAGCGAATGAAATGAAATTGTCTAATAGAAATTACCATTTGTTTGAACCAAGAGATGAAACCGGGATAGCCGCCTCCTTGCTTTGCAAGAAGCTCATACTCTTCGATGGAATCCTTTTGGATCTCCGCTCCATACGAGAATATGGCGACGTATCGACTGTATGACATATCCAGGAATAAGAGCAGTTCAAAGGAAATAGAAGTTGCGAAACAATGTACCGAGAACTTACTCGATGTACGGCCGCACTTCTATCAGGTTGTTGAAGATATACAACGAAATGGTCCGCCATTCTTCGTTATCCAAAGATACTGGATGTGAAACACTAGCTGGTGCGAGATTCCCTTTGACTAGGCTGAGGTTGGATCCACCCTTTTTAGGCTCGTCAGCATTGTACCGAGGCTTCGGATTATGAAAATGACGATTTTTGGCTTCGTAGTGCGCTGTTACAAAGTTTACCGCCTCCTCTATGATGAATGCCTCAGCCATCGATGCTTCAATTCTACGGTTATTTTTACATTTTCTTGAAGCGTCTTCTGCATCCTCTCAGTTGGGTAGCACCAACGATTTTGCATGGGCCCCCCAATCTTGCCTCGGTCGGGAGATGCAAAATCAAATGCTGCATTGGATTAAAGAAGCCCGGTGGAAAGATCTTCTCTAACTTGCAGATCAACTCCGGCGCCAACTCTTCCATTTCTTCTAGCACGCCAGGCGATAGTTCTTTCGCACAAAGAACACGGAAGAAATAGCTGAGTTCTGCTAGTACTAGCCATTCATCCTCAGGGATGAAGCCACGCAACATCACCGGCATTACCCGCTCAATCCATATGTGCCAATCATGACTCTTGAGACCAAATATCTTCAGTTTATCAAGATTCGCTCCCCTCTTTAGATTCGCTGCATACCCATCGGGGAACATCAACTGCTGTTGCACCCACAAGAGAATTTCCCTCATAGCTGGCCTTCCAAGATTGAACCATGGCTTTGGCTTCGTCCAGTTCTGCTTTCCTCTCGGTTCTTTCATGTTTTGTAACGGCCCATCACATAGCGCCTCCAGATCGACTCTAGCCTTAGTATTATCCTTTGACTTCCCATCTATGCCGAACAATGTACCAAAAAGTGCCTCAGCGATATTCTTCTCAGTGTGCATCACGTCGATGTTGTGTGGGCAAAGGAGGTCTTTGAAGTAAGGCAGGTCCCATAAGCATGTTTTGTGAGTCCACGCATGCTTAGTATTATACCCCTTGAAGTACCCTGGAGGTTGTGGATCTGGCTCGAGAGCGTTTAACTGATCCAGGGTCTGTTGGCCTGTCAATGCAGGTGGTGCAGAGTTTTTGACAACTCTACCCCTGATGAAGTTCTTCTTGTCTTTCCTGAACTTATGGCGAGGATCCAGGAACTGTCTATGCATGTCGAAGCAAGAAAACTTGCGACCGGCCTGAAGCCAACAAAACTCAAGAGCTCCCTTGCATATGGGGCACGGGAACCTTCCATGCACACACCAGCCAACGAATAGCGCATACGCCGGCAAGTCATGCGTCGAGTACATGTACCAGACACGCATTATGAAGTTCCGTTTGCTAAAGGCGTCGTATGTCTTGAACCCATTATCCCAGGCTTCTTGCAATTCGTCCTTAAGCGGCTGCATGTACACATTCATATTTTTCCCCGGATAGTTGGGTCCTGGAATTATCAACGTCAGGAAAATGTTCTTTCTTTGCATAATCTGTCCGGGGGGAGATTGAGTGGAAAGACAAATACGGGCCAACAACTGTATTGGGCTGCCGTCATACCAAACACACTGAACCCATCCGTGCTGATGCCGACTCGAGGATGCCTCGGATCTGCCGCTTTGTCAGCATGTAATTCATCAAACTTTGTCCACGCAACACCATCCGATGTGTGTACCATCATCAGATTCCCATCTGCATCTAGTTCGGTTCTTTTGCCTGTTTTGTGCCATGTCATTTGTCTGGCCGTCTCTTCGACCATGAAAATTCGTTGAAGTCTTGGTACGATTGGCATATACCGAAGAACACTAACGGGGATTTTGGTCTGTGTCTTCTCACACATACCGTTGTCTACCACAATATACCTGGAAGACTTGCAAATGGGACAATAGTTCAAGTCCGCATAGTCAAGCCTAAATAAGGCACATCCTTTCTCACAGGCATGTATCTTCTCATAGGGCATCTTCAGTGCACGGAGGATTTTGTCCGACTGGTACAGGTTTGCAGGCATTACATGGCCTTTGGGTAGAAAGCGTCCAAATACTGTCATAATTGCGTCATAGCATTCTCTGCCCAAGTTGAACTGAGCCTTCAGAGCCATTACTTGTGAGATGGCATCCAACTGACAAAGCTCAGTGTGCTCGTGGAGCAGACGTTTTGAAGACTCCAACATTTCATTGAAGGCCTTTGCAGATTCCTCCATCTCCTCGTCCAAATCCCGAGCATCATCATAGTCTTGCACCATGTTTTCCATCCCGGTACCATGCTCGTCGGTGCGACGACGATCCACCTCAGCTCGGTCATGTTGGGCAGACTCACCATGAAATGTCCACACCGTATAATCGGGCGTAAAACCACTCTTCTGCAGGTGTTTTCCCATTTCAGCCTCTGTCTTCTTTTCCCAATTGCCGCACCGGAAACAGGGGCACCAGGTTTTATTTTGGCCATTTGCAAATGTGGCTTGCACAAACCCCTTGGTTTTTGTGAACCATTCAGCGCTCCATTTGTTCTGACCAGTGTGACCGGTATACATCCACGCACGGTCACTCATCTTGACTTTCAGAGCTACTGGACACACAACAATTATATATGTAATTCACCATGTATATATTCATCAGTTGATCTACTTTGTCAATTTTATTACGTCCATGCAACCTACACTCTAATAGGTAATGATAGGTCCTAATCCCACCCGTGTATGTGTAGATTGGGTTCATTTTCCCATGCTATGCTCCGGATCCAACGCAAAATTTCGGCAGCACCTCCCCGCTGTTCTCTTGATACACGTCTCTGCAATAAACAGAGAGGATGTGTACCCGGAGAACAACAGGGGAGGCACTGACGAAATTTATGCGTCGGATCCGGAGCAAAGCATATGGGAAAATGAACCCAATCTACACATACTCGGGCTGTCCATGGATAGCGTTGGACAATTCGAAAGAATCAAGGTTATAAATATGCAAATGCATGCATATTTATAACTATGACGCTTTTGAACGGGAGACACGTATTGGTTACGCATACTGATGATTCAAGACACATATATAGCTAGCTATCAAGTTTCATCGGAATAGAGCAAATAATTAATGGGGGGAGGACATGTCATTTGTGCTCACCCACGAATGAAGGGGCAGAGCTCGTCAGACGCACGGCGAGGTCGTTGAACACCAAACCTCGCAGCGATGAAACAACTACACATTTAAAACTACTCGGTCAACACAATTATATATGATATTTTTCATAACAAAATCGAAGAATATATGACCTAACTAATAATTCACAAATATATGACCCCGTCGGCCTCTGGAAGGCCAAAGAACACCTTTTCGGGAGGTGTCGGGGGTCGGGGTGCCGTGTCGGTGTCGGGGTACCATGTCGGGGTCGGGGTGCTGTTTCGGGGTCGGGGGGTCGGTGTGTCGTGTCGGGGTCGGGAGGTCGGGGTCAGGGGGTCGGTTGTCGGGGTGTGGTGTCGGGGTCGGGGTGTCGGGGTGTGGTGTCGGGGTTGGGGGGTCAGGGGGTCAGGTGTCGGGGGGTCGGGGTCGGGTGTCGGGGTGTCGTGTCGGGGTCGGGGTGTGGTGTCAGGGTGTCGGGGGTCGGAGTCGGGGTGTCGGGCCGGGGTGTCGGGGTGGCGTGTCGGGGTCGGGGTATCGGGGGTCGGGGTGTCGGGCGTCGGGGTCGGGGTGTCAGGCCGGGGTGTCGGGGTGGCGTGTCGGGGTCGGGGTGTCAGGGGTCGGTGTCGGGGGTCGGGGGTCGGGGTCGGGGTGTCGGGCCCGGGTGTCGGGGGTGGCGTGTCGCGGTCGGGGTGTCGGGGGTCGGGGGTCGGGGTCGGGCTGTCGTGCTGGGGTGACGGGGTGGCGTGTCGGGGTCTTCTTCTTCTACTTCTACTTCTTTTCTTCTTCTTTTTTCATCTTTTTTCTACTTCTTTTCTTTTCTTCCTTTCTTCTTCTTCTACTTATTTTCTTTTCTTCTTCTTCTACTTCTTCTACTACTTCTACTTCTTCTAAGTCTTTTCTAACACTAACACTAACACAATCTAGCACTAACAATTAAATAGCAAAAAAATGAAAAAACAGAAAGAAAAAAAAGTAGTCCCTCACCGGAGCAATGGGATGGTCGGCGGGGGGGTGACAGGGGGGCGCCGGGCGGCGGGAGCAGTGGCGGGGGCGGCGCCGGGCGGCGGGAGCAGTGGTGGGGGCGGCGCCGGGCGGCGGGTGGGGGTGGGGGCGGGTGCGGGGGCGGGGCGGGTGCGGGGGCGGCGCCTGGCGGTGGGGCGGGGGCGGCGGCGGGGGCGGGGGCCGCGCCGGGCGCCGGGGGCGGCGGTGGGTGCGGGGCGTCGGGGAGGAGAGATGGAGAGAACCGAGAGTAACAGACAGGGGGATGGGGCCGTTAGTTAGGCCCTTCTTTGCCGTCCGCCTATCTTTGCCGTCCGCCATTATCTCCCTTTGTCGTCCGCTAGCCGACGGCAAAGAGGTGGGGCGTTAAGTTTTTTCTAAACGGGCGGGGGGTGGGGTCCACCTCTCTCTTTGCCGTCAGCCAGCGGACGGCGAAGTTTCTTTGTCGTCTGCTGGCTGACGGCAAAGAGCCGGCTGATGGCAAAGGCCTGTTTTACCATCTGCCATTTCTTTGACGTCCGCTTTTCGGTAGCTGATGGCAAAGAGCTTCTTTGTCGTCTGCTAGCCGACGGCAAAGAGCTGGCAGATGGCAAAGTAGCTGATTCCAGTAGTGATATGGCCAAAAGGATGTGATGAATGATATATGTGATGTATGAGATTGATCATGTTCTTGTAATTGGAATCACGACTTGCATGTCGATGAGTATGCCAACCGGCATGAGCCATAGGAGTTGTCTTAATTTATTTATGAATTGCGTGTCAACATAAACGTCATGTAATTACTTTACTTTATTGCTAAAGCGTTAGCCATAGTAGTAGAAGTAATAGATGACGAGACAACTTCAAGTAGACACGATGATGGAGATCATGGTGTCATGCCGGTGACAACGATGATCATGGAGCCCCGAATATGGAGATCAAAAGGAACAAAATGATATTGGCCATATCATGTCACTGTTTGATTGCATGTGATGTTTATCATGTTTTACATCTTATTTTCTTAGAACGACGGTAGCTTAAATAAGATGATCCCTTGCAATAATTTCAAGAAAGTGTTCCCCCTAACTGTGCACCGTTGCGAAGGTTCGTTGTTTCGAAGCACCACGTGATGATCGGGTGTGATAGATTCTAACGTTCAAATACAACGGGTGTAAGGCAGATTTACACACGCAATACACTTAGGTTGACTTGACGAGCCTAGCATGTACAGACATGGCCTCGGAACACGGAAGACCGAAAGGTCGAATGTGAGTCATATAGAAGATATGGTCAACATGAAGATGTTCACCGATGTTGACTAGTCCATCTCACGTGATGATCGGACACGGCCTAGTTGACTCGGATCTTGTTTCACTTAGATGACTATAGGGATGTCTATCTGAGTGGGAGTTCATTAAATATTTTGATTAGATGAACTTAATTATCATGAACATAGTCCAAATTGTCTTTGCAAATATGTTGTAGATAAATAGCTCACGTTGTAGCTCCCTGTTTCAATACGTTCCTAGAGAAAGACGAAGTTGAAAGATATTGTAAGCAATGATGCGGACTAGGTCCGTAGTCCGAGGAGTTTCCTCATTGCTACACAGAAGGCTTACGTCTTTGATGCACCGCTCGATGTGCAAACCCCTACAACGTCGTCTGTGGATGTTGTGAACACCTGACAGACACATCCTGATGACTACTTGATAGTTTAGTGCACCATACTTTACGGCTTAGAATCGGGATTCCAATGACGTTTTGAACGCCATAAGACATACGAGATGTTCCAAGAGCTGAAATTGGGATTTCAGGCTCATGCCCGTGTTGAGAGGTATGAGACCTCTGACAAGTTCTTTTGCCAACAAGATGGAGGAGAATAGCTCAACTAGTGAGCATGTGCTCAGAATGTCTGGGTACTACAATCACTTAAATCAAGTGGGAGTTAAACTTCCAGATAAGATAGTGATTGATAGAGTTCTCTAGCCACTATCACTAAGCTACTAGATCTTCGTGATGAACTATGACATGCAAGGGATGGAGTTGATCCCGGAGCTGTTCGCGGTGCTTAAGACCGCAAAAGGTAGAAATCAAGAAGGAGCATCAAGTGTTGATGGTTTAACAAGACCACTGGTTTCAAGAAGGGCAAGGGCTAGAAGGGAAACTTCATGGATGGCAAACCAGCTGCCGCTCCAGTGAAGGAACCCAAGGTTGAACCCAAACCCGAGACTAAGTGCTTCTATTGTAAGGGGAACGGTCACTGGTAGCGGAATTACCCCAAATGCATGGTAGATAAGAAGGCTCACAACTTCAACAAAGTATATACGTGTTATTAATGTGTACCTCACTAGTACTCCTGGTGGCACCTGGGTATTGGATACCGGTTCAGTTGCTATTATTGGTGACTTGAAGCAAAAGCTACGGACTAAACGGAGACTGGCTAAGGGCGAGGTGACGATGTGTGTTGGAAGTGTTTCCAAAGTTGATGAGATCACCATCGCACGCTCCATCTGCCTTCGGGATTAGTATTGAACCTAGATAAATGTTATCAGGTGTCTACGTTGAGCATGAATATGATTAGATCATGTTCATTGCAATACGGTTATTCATTTAAGTTAGAGAATAATGGTTATTTTGTTTACATGAATAATACCTTTCATGGTCATGCACCCTATGTGAATGGTTCATTGAATCTCGGTCGTGGTAAAACACATGTTCACGCCAAAAGATGTAGAGTTAATAGTACCACTTTCTTGTGGCACTGCCGCTTAGGTCATATTGGCGTAAGATGCATGAAGAAACTCCATGTCAATGGATGTTTGGAGTCACTTGATTTTGAATCGCTTGACAAATGCGAGCCATGCCTCATGGGCAGGATGACTAAGACCCCGTTTTTAGGTACAATGAAACGGGCAAGTGACTTGTTGGAAATGACACATTCTGATGCGTGTGATCCAATGAAAATTGAAGCGTGCGGTGGATATCGCTATTTTCTCATCTTCACTGACGATTTGAGTATATATAGGTATATTTACTTAATGAAGCACAAGTCTGAAACGTTTGAAAAGTTCAAGCAATTTCAGAGTGAAGTTAAGAACCATCATAACAAGAAGATCAAATTCCTACGATCTGATCGATGAGAATTTCTGAGTTATGAGTTCGGTAATCACTTAAGACATTGTGGAATTGTTTCACAGTTGAAGCCACCTGGAACACCACTGGGTTATGGTGTGTCCGGACATCGTAATCGAACCTTATGAGATATGGTGCGATCTACAATGTCTCTTACCGATCTACCGTTTCATTTTGAGGTTATGCGTTAGAGACAGCTGCATTCACTTTAGATAGGACACCATCTAAGTCCGTTGAGACGATGTCGTATGAATATGGTTTGGCAAGAAACCAAAGTTGTCGTTTCTTAATGTTTGGGGCTGTGATGCTTAAGGCTTCAGCCAGAGAAGCTCGAACCCAAAAGCGGACAAACACATCTTCATAGGATACCCAAAGGTGACAGTTGGGTATACCTTCTATCTCAGATCCGAGGGCAAATTGTTTGTCGCTAAGAATAGGTCCTTTCTCAAGAAGGAGTTTCTCTCAAAAGAATTGAGTGGGAGGAAGATACAAATTGATGAGGTTGTCGAACCTTTACTTCAACCAGAGAGTGATGCAACACAGAAAGATGTTTTCTGTTGCGCCTACGTCTGTTGAAGAGGAAGTTAATGATAGTGATCATGAAGCTTCGGATCAAGTTGTTATCGAACCTCGTAGGTCGACCAGGATATGCACTACTCCTGAGTGGTACGGTAATCATGTCTTAGATATCATGTTGTTAGACAACAATGAACCTACGAGCTATGGGGAAGCGATGGTGGGCCTATATTCCGACAAATGGTTAGAAGCCATGAAATCCGAGATAGGATCCATGTATCAGAACAAAGTATGGACTTTGGTGGACTTGCCCGATAATCAGCGAGCCATTGAGATAAATGGATCTTTAAGAAGAAGACGGACGTGGGCGGTAATGTTACCGTCTATGAAGCTCGACTTGTGGGAAAGAGTCTTTTCACAAGTTCAAGGAGTTGACTACGATGAGAATTTCTCACTCGTAGAGATGCTTAAGTCCGTCGGAATCATGTTAGCATTAGCTGTATTTTTCGATTATGAAATCTGACAGATGGATGTCAAAACAAGTTTTCTTACCAGTTTCGTAAGAAAAAGTTGTATGTGATACAATAAAAGGTTTTGTCGATCCTAAGGATGCTAAAAGGTATGCTGGCTCCAGCAATCCTTCTATGGACTAGAGCAAGCATCTCGGAGTCGGAATATATGCTTTGATGGAGTGATCAAAGCTTTTAGGTTTATACAATGTTTGCTAGAAACTTGTATTTACAAGAAAGTGAGTGGGAGCACTACGACATTTCTGATAAGTATATGTGGATGACATATTGCTAATTCGAAATAATGTAGAATTTCTGGAAAGCATAAACGGTTGTTTGAAGAGTGATTTTCAAAGGAAGACCTGGATAAAGTTGCTTACATATTGGGCATCTAGATCTATAGAAATAGATCAAGACGCCTGATGATACTTTCAAAGAACGCACACCTTGACATGTTTTTGAAGGAGTTCAAAATAAATCAGTCAAAGAAGGGGTTCTTACCTGTGTTGTAAGGTGTGAAGTTGAGTAAGACTCAAAGCTTGACCACGGCAGAAGAAAGAGGAAGGACGAAGGCCGTCCCCTATGCTTTTGTCATAGGCTCTATACGGTATGCCATGCTAAGTACCGCACCTGATGTGTGACTTGCCACATGTCTGGCAAGAGGGTACAAAGGTGATCTAGGAGTGGATCACCAGATAGCGGTCAAAATTATCCTGAGAGGAATAAGGAAATGTTTCTCGGTTATGGAGGTGATAAAGAGTTCGACGTAAAGAGTTACGTCGATGCAAGCTTAACACCTATCTGGATAGCTCTGAGTAGAGATACCGGATACGTATAATGGAGCAACAATTTGGAATAGCTCCAAGTGGAACGTGGTAGCAGCATCTATGATATGACATAAAGTTTTGCGAAATACATAGGGATCAAAATATGGCAGACCCGTTGACTACAACCTCTCTCACAAGCATAACATGATCAAACCCAGAACTCATTGAGTGTTAATCACATAGTGATGTGAACTAGATTATTGAGTCTAGTAAACTCTTTGGATGTTGGTCACATGGCGATGTGACCTGTGAGTGTTAATCACATGGCGATGTGAACTAGATTATTGACTCTAGTGCAAGTGGGAGACTGTTGGAAATATGCCCTAGAGGCAATAATAAATTAGTTATTATTATATCATATTTCATTGTTCATGATAATCGTTTATTATCCATGCTAGAATTGTATTGATAGGAAACTCAGATACATGTGTGGATACATAGACAACACCATGTCCCTAGTAAGCCTCTAGTTGACTAGCTCATTGATCAATAGATGGTTACGGTTTCCTAACCATGGACATTGGATGTCGTTGATAACGGGATCACATCATTAGGAGAATGATGTGATGGACAAGACCCAATCCTAGGCCTAGCACAAAGATCGTGTAGTTCGTATGCTAAAGCTTTTCTAATGTCAAGTATCATTTCCTTAGACCATGAGATTGTGCAACTCCCGGATACCGTAGGAGTGCTTTGGGTGTGCCAAACGTCACAACGTAACTGGGTGTCTACAAAGGTACACTATGGGTATCTCTGAAAGTGTCTGTTGGGTTGGCACGAATTGAGACTAGGATTTGTCACTCCGTGTAACGGAGAGGTATCTCTGGGCCCACTCGGTAGGACATCATCATAATGTGCACAATGTGACCAAGGAGTTGATCATGGGATGATGTGTTACGGAACGAGTAAAGAGACTTGCCGGTAACGAGATTGAACAAGGTATCGGGATACTGATGATCGAATCTCGGGAAAGTATCGTACCGATAGACAAAGCGAATTGTATACGGGGTTGATTGAATCCTTGACATCGTGGTTCATACGATGAGATCATCCTGGAGCAAGTGGAACCAACATGGGTATCCAGATCCCGCTGTTGGTTATTGACCCGAGAGTTGTCTCGGCCATGTCTGCATGACTCCCGAACCCATAGGGTCTACACACTTAAGGTTCGATGACGCTAGGGTTATAGGGAAAGTATGTACGCGGTTACCGAATGTTGTTCGGAGTCCCGGATGAGATCCCGGACGTCATGAGGTGTTCTGGAATGGTCCGGAGGTAAAGGTTGATATATAGGAAGTATGGTTTTGGCCACCAGAAGTGTTCCAGGCATCACTTGTAGTGTACCGAGGTCCACCAGGTGGGGCCACCAGCCCCGGAGGCCTACATGGGCCAATAGTGGGAAGGGACCAGCCCCTAGGTGGGCTGGGGTGCCTCCCACCAAGGCCCAAGGCGCCTCCAAGAGGGGAGGGGGGCAAACCCTAGGGCAGATGGGCCCTAAGGCCCACCTCAGGTGCGCCTCCCCCTCTCCCCCTTGTGGTCGCCACCCTAGATGGGATCTGGGGCTGCCGCACCCCTTGGGGTGGGAACCCTAGAGGGGGCGCAGCCCCCTCCCCTCCCCCTATATATACTTGAGGTATGGGGGCTTCCCAACACACGATTTGATCTCTCTCTCGGCGCTGCCCTACCTCTCTCTATCCTCGTCTCTCATAGTGCTTGGCGAAGCCCTGCTGGAGTCCCGCGCTCCTCCACCACCACCACGCCGTCGTGCTGCTGCTAGATGGAGTCTTCCCCAACCCCTCCTTCTCCCCTTGCTAGATCAAGGCGTAGGAGATGTCACCGGGCTGCATGTGTGTTGAACGCGGAGGCGCCGTTGTTCGGCGCTTAGACCGGAATCAACCGCGATCTGAATCGCTACGAGTATGACTCCTTCATCCGCGTTCTTGTAACGCTTCCGCTTAGCGATCTACAAGAGTATGTAGATGCACTCCCCTTCCTCTCGTTGCTAGATTACTCCATAGATTGATCTTGGTGATGCATAGAAAATTTTAAATTTCTGCTAGGATCCCCAACACAAGTACCTTCGGAGACACCTGTAGAGCACCTTTATAATCACCCAGTTACATTGTGACGTTTGGTAGCACACAAAGTGTTCCTCCGGTAAATGGGAGTTGCATAATCTCATAATCATAGGAACATGTATAAGTAATGAAGAAACCAATAGCAACATACTAAACGATCGTGTGCTAAGCTAACGGAATAGGTCATGTCAATCAAATCATTCTCCTAATGATGTGATCCCGTTAATCAAATGACAACTCATGTCTATGGCTAGGAAACATAACCATATTTGATCAACAAGCTAGTCAAGTAGAGGCATACTAGTGACACTCTGTTTGTCTATGTATTCACACTTGTATTATGTTTCCGGTTAATACAATTCTAGCATGAATAATAAACATTTATTATGATATAAGGAAATAAATAATAACTTTATTATTGCCTCTAGGGCATATTTCCTTTGGTCTCCCACTTACACTAGAGTCAATAATCTAGATTACACTGTAATGATTCTAACACCCATGGAGCCTTGGTGCTGATCATCATTTGCTCGTGGAAGAGGCTTAGTCAACGGGTCTGCAACATTCAGATCCGTATGTATCTTGCAAATTTCTATGTCTCCCACCTGGACTAAATCCCGGATGGAATTGAAGTGTCTCTTGATGTGCTTGGTTCTCTTATGAAATCTGGATTCCTTCGCCAAGGCTATTGCTCGAGTATTGTCACAAAAGATTTTCATTGGACCCGATGCACTAGGTATGACACCTAGATCGGATATGAACTCCTTCATCCAGACTCCTTCATTTGCTGCTTCCGAAGCAGCTATGTACTCCGCTTCACATGTAGATCCCGCCACAACGCTTTGTTTAGAACTGCACCAACTGACAGCTCCATCGTTCAATGAAAACACGTATCCGGTTTGTGATTTAGAATCGTCTGGATCAGTGTCAAAGCTTGCATCAACGTAACCATTTATGATGAGCTCTTTGTCACCTCCATAAACGAGAAACATATCCTTAGTCCTTTTCAGGTACTTCAGGATGTTCTTGACCGCTGTCCAGTGATCCACTCCTAGATTACTTTGGTACCTCCCTGCTAGACTTATAGCAAGGCACACATCAGGTCTGGTACACAGCATTGCATACATGATAAAGCCTATAGCTGAAGCATAGGGAACATCTTTCATTTTCTCTCTATCTTCTGCAGTGGTCGGGAATTGAGTCTTACTCAACTTCACACCTTGTAATACAGGCAAGAACTCTTTCTTTGATGGATCCATTTTGAACTTCTTCAAAACCTTGTCAAGGTATGTGCTTTGTGAAAGTCCAATTAAGCGTTTTGACCTATCTCTATAGATCTTAATGCCTAATATGTAAGCAGCTTCACCGAGGTCTTTCATTGAAAAACTCTTATTCAAGTATCCCTTTATGCTATCCAGAAATTCTATATCATTTCCAATCAGTAATATGCCATCCACATGAAGGAAATATGCCCTAGAGGCAATAATAAAGTTATTATTTATTTCCTTATATCATGATAAATGTTTATTATTCATGCTAGAATTGTATTAACCGGAAACATAATACATGTGTGAATACATAGACAAACAGAGTGTCACTAGTATGCCTCTACTTGACTAGCTCGTTAATCAAAGATGGTTATGTTTCCTAACCATGAACAATGAGTTGTTATTTGATTAACGGGATCACATCATTAAGTGAATGATCTGATTGACATGACCCATTCCATTAGCTTAGCACCCGATCGTTTAGTATGTTGCTATTGCTTTCTTCATGACTTATACATGTTCCTATGACTATGAGATTATGCAACTCCCGTTTACCGGAGGAACACTTTGTGTGCTACCAAACGTCACAACGTTACTGGGTGATTATAAAGGAGCTCTACAGGTGTCTCCAAAGGTAGATGTTGGGTTGGCGTATTTTGAGATTAGGATTTGTCACTCCGATTGTCGGAGAGGTATCTCTGGGCCCTCTCGGTAATACACATCACATAAGCCTTGCAAGCATTGCAGCCAATGAGTTAGTTGCGAGATGATGTATTACGGAACGAGTAAAGAGACTTGCCAGTAACGAGATTGAACTAGGTATTGGATACCGACGATCGAATCTCGGGCAAGTAACATACCGATGACAAAGGGAACAACGTATGTTGTTATGCGGTCTGACCGATAAAGATCTTCGTAGAATATGTAGGAGCCAATATGGGCATCCAGGTCCCGCTATTGGTTATTGACCGGAGATGTGTCTCAGTCATGTCTGCATTATTCTCGAACCGTAGGGTCCGCACGCTTAACGTTACGATGACAATTATTATGAGTTTATGCATTTTGATGTACTGAAGTTAGTTCGGAGTCCCGGATGTGATCACGGACATGACGAGGAGTCTCGAAATGGTCGAGACATAAAGATTGATATATTGGAAGCCTATGTTTGGATATCGGAAGTGTTCCGGGTGAAATCGGTATTTTACCGGAGTACCGGGAGGTTACCGGAACCCCCCGGGAGCTATATGGGCCTTAGTGGGCTTTAGTGGAAAGGAGAAAGGGGCAGCCCAAGGTGGCCGCGCGCCTCCCCCCTTCCCTAGTCCTATTAGGACTAGGAGAGGTGGCCGGCCCCCCTCTCTCTCTTTCCCCCCCTCAAGGAGTCCTATTCCAACTAGGATTGGGGGGGGGATCCTACTCCCAGAGGGAGTAGGACTCTCCTGGCGCGCCCCCCTTGGCCGGCCAGCCCCCTCCCCTTGGATCCTTTATATACGGAGGCAGGGGGCACCTCTAGACACACAAGTTGATCCTTGAGATTGTTCCTTAGCCGTGTGCGGTGCCCCCTGCCACCATATTCCACCTCGATCATATTGTAGCGGTGCTTAGGCGAAGCCCTGCGACAGTAGGACATCAAGATCGTCACCACGCCATCGTGCTGACGGAACTCCTCCCGGACGCTTTGCTGGATCGGAGCCCGGGGATCGTCATCGAGCTGTACGTGTGCTAAGAACTCGGAGGTGCCGGAGTAACGGTGCTTGGATCGGTCGGATCGGGAAGACGTACGACTACTTCCTCTATGTTGCATCAACGCTTCCGCAGTCGGTCTGCGTGGGTACGTAGACAACACTCTCCCCTCTCGTTGCTATGCATCACATGATCTTGCGTGTGCGTAGGAAATTTTTTGAAATTACGACGTTACCCTACAGTGGCATCCGAGCCTAGGTTTTATATGTTGATGTTATATGCATGAGTAGAACACAAGTGAGTTGTGGGCGATATAAGTCATACTGCTTACCAGCATGTCATACTTTGGTTCGGCGGTATTGTTGGACGAAGCGGCCCGGACCGACATTACGCGTACGCTTACGCGAGACCGGTTCTCCCAACGTGCTTTGCACATAGGTGGCTTGCGGGTGACAGTTTCTCCAACTTTAGTTGAACCGAGTGTGGCTACGCCCGGTCCTTGCGAACGTTAAAACAGCACCAACTTGAGAAACTATCGTTGTGGTTTTGATGCGTAGGTAAGATTTGTTCTTGCTTAAGCCCGTAGCAGCCACGTAAAACTTGCAACAACAAAGTAGAGGACGTCTAACTTGTTTTTGCAGGGCATGTTGTGATGTGATATGGTCAAAACATGATGAGATATAAGTTGTTGTATGAGATGATCATGTTTTGTTAAAGTTATCGGCAACTGCCAAAAGCCTTATGGTTGTCTCCATATTGCATAAGATGCAAGCGCCAAATAATTGCTTTACTTTATCGCTATGCGATAGCAATAGTTGCAAGAGCAATAGTTGGCGAGACGACCGTGTGATGACACATTGATATAGATCAAGATGATGGAGATCATGATGTCATGCCGGTGACGATAGAGATCATGACAGTACTTTGGAGATGGAGATCAAAGGCGCAAGATGATGATGGCCATATCATGTCACATATTTTTATTGCATATGATGTTTATCTTTTATACATCTTATTTTGCTTAGTTTGACGGTAGCATTTTAAGATGATCTCTCACTAATTATCAAGAAGTGTTCTCCCTGAGTATGCACCGTTGCCAAAGTTCGTCGTGCCCAGACACCATGTGATGATCGGGTGTGATAAGCTCTACGTCCATCTACAACGGGTGCAAGCCAGTTTTGCACACGCGGAATACTCAGGTTAAACTTGACGAGCCTAGCATATGCAGATATGGCCTCGGAACATGGAGACCGAAAGGTCGAGCGTGAATCATATAGTAGATATGATCAACATAGTGATGTTCACCATTGAAAACTACTCCATCTCACGTGATGATCGGTTATGGTTTAGTTGATATGGATCACGTAATCACTTAGAAGATTAGAGGGATGTCTATCTAAGTGGGAGTTCTTAAGTAATATGATTAATTGAACTTAAATTTATCATGAACTTAGTCCTCGTAGTATTTTGCAAATTATGTTGTAGATCAATAGCTTGCGTTGTTGCTTTCATATGTTTATTTTGATATGTTCCTAGAGAAAAATTGTGTTGAAAGATGTTAGTAGCAATGATGCGGATTGGATCCGTGATCTGAGGTTATCCTCATTGTTGCATAGAAGAATTATGTCCTTGATGCACCGCTAGGTGACAGACCTATTGCAGGAGCAGATGCGGACGTTATGAACGTTTGGCTAGCTCAATATGATGACTACTTGATAGTTTAGTGCACCATGCTTAACGGCTTAGAATCGGGACTTCAAAGACGTTTTGAACGTCATGGACCATATGAGATGTTCCAGGAATTGAAGTTAATATTTCAAGCAAATACCCGAGTTGAGAGATATGAAGTCTCCAACAAGTTCTATAGCTAAAAGATGGAGGAGAATCGCTCAACTAGTGAGCATGTGCTCAGATTGTCTGGGTACTACAATCGCTTGAATCAAGTGGGAGTTAATCTTCCAGATAAGATAGTGATTGACAGAATTCTCTAGTCACCATAACCAAGTTAGTAGAACTTCGTGATGAACTATGATATGCAAGGGATAACGGAAACGATTCCCAAGCTCTTCGTAATGCGGAAATTGACGAAGGTAGAAATCAAGAAAAACATCAAGTGTTGATGGTAGACAAGACCACTAGTTTCAAGAAAAGGGCAGAGGGAAGAAGGGGAACTTCAAGAAGAACAGCAAGCAAGTTGCTGCTCAAGTGAAGAAGCCCAAGTCTGGTCCTAAGCCTGAGACTAAGTGTTTCTACTGCAAAGGGACTGGTCACTGGAAGCGGAACTACCCCAAGTGATTGGCAGATAAGAAGGATGGCAAAGTGAACATGAGTATATTTGATATACATGTTATTGATGTGTACTTTACTAGTGTTTATAGAAACCCCTCAGTATTTGATACTAGTTCAGTTACTAAGATTAGTAACTCGAAACGGGAGTTGCATAATAAACAGAGACTTGTTAAGGGAGGAGTGACGATGTGTGTTGGAAGTGGTTCCAAGATTGATATGATCATCATCGCATACTCCCTATACTTTCGGGATTAGTGTTGAACCTGAATAAGTGTTATTTGGTGTTTGCGTTGAGCATGAATATGATTTGATCATGTTTATTGTAATATGGTTATTCATTTAAGTAAGAGAATAAATTGTTGTTCTGTTTACATGAATAAAACCTTATATGGTTACACACCCAATGAAAATAGTTCGTTGGATCTCGATCGTAGTGATACACATAATCATAATATTGAAACCAAAAGATGCAAAGTTAATAATGATAGTGCAACTTATTTGTAGCACTGCCGTTTAGGTCATATTGGTGTAAAGCGCATGAAGAAAATCCATGCTGATGGGCTTTTGGAATCACTTGATTATGAATCACTTGATGCTTGCGAACCATGCCTTATGGGCAAGATGACTAAAACGCCGTTCTCTGGAACAATGAAGCAAGCAATAGATTTGTTGGAAATCATACATACTGATGTATGTGGTCTGATGAATATTGAGGCTCGCGATAGATATCATTATTTTCTGATCTTCACAGATGATTTGAGCAGATATGAGTATATCTACTTGATGAAACGAAGGTCTGAAACATTTGAAAAGTTCAGAGAATTTCAGAGTGAAGTGGAGAATCATCGTAACAAAAATGAAAGTTTCTACGATATGATCGCAGAAGTAAAATATTTGAGTTACGAGTTTGGTCTTCAATTAAAATAATGTGAAATAGTTTCACTACTCACGCCACCTGGAACACCATAGTGTAATGGTGTGTCCGAACGTCATAACCGTACTTTATTAGACATAGTGCGATCTATGATGTCTCTTACCGATCTACCACTATCGTTTTGGGGTTATGCATTAGAGACAGCTGCATTCACGTTAAAAAGGGCACCATCTAAATCCGTTGAGACGACACCGTGTGAACTATGGTTTGGCAAGAAACCTAAGCTGTCGTTTCTTAAAGTTTGGAGTTGCGATGCTTATGTGAAAAAGTTTCATCTCGATAAGCTCAAACTCAAATCGGAGAAATATGTCTTCATAGGATACCCAAAGGAGACAGTTGGGTACACCTTCTATCACAAATCCGAAGGCAAGACTTTTGTTGCTAAATTCGGAGTTTTTCTAGAGAAGGAGTTTCTCTCGAAAGATGTGAGTGGGAGGAAAGTAGAACTTGATGAGGTAATTGTACATGCTCCCTTATTGGAAAGTAGTACATCACAGAAAACTGTTTCTGCGACACCTACACCAATTAGTGAGGAAGCTAATGATGATGATCATGTAACTTCAGATCAAGTTACTACCGAATCTCGTAGGTAAACCAGAGTGAGATCCATACCAGAGTGGTACGGTAATCTTGTTCTGGAAGTTATGTTACTAGACCATGACGAACCTACGAACTATGAGGAAGCGATGATGAGCCCAGATTCCGCAAAATGGCTTGAGGCCATGAAATCTGAGATATGATCCATGTATGAGAACAAAGTATGGACTTTGGTTGACTTGCCCGATGATCGGCAAGCCATAGAAAATAAATGGATCTTCAAGAGGAAGACGGACGCTGATAGTAGTGTTACTATCTACAAAGCTAGAATTGTCGCAAAAGGTTTTCGACAAGTTCAAGGTGTTGACTACGATGAGATTTTCTCACTCGTATCTATGCTTAAGTCTGTCCGAATCATGTTAGCAATTGCCGCATTTTATGAAATCTGGCAAATGGATAAACAAAACTGCATTCCTTAATGGATTTACTAAAGAAGAGTTGTATACGATGCAACTAGAAGGTTTTGTCGATCCTAAAGGTGTTAACTATATATGCAAGCTCCAGCGATCCATCTATGGACTGGTGCAAGAATCTCGGAGTTGGAATATACGCTTTGATAAGTTGATCGAAGCATATAGTTTTATACAGACTTGCGGTGAAGCCTGTATTTACAAGAAAGTGAGTGGGAGCACTACAACATTTCTGATAAGTATATGTGAATGACATATTGTTGATCGGAAATAATGTAGAATTATTCTGCAAAGCATAAAGTAGTGTTTGAAAGGAGTTTTTCAAAGAAAGACCTCGGTGAAGCTGCTTACATATTGAGTATCAAGATCTATAGAGATAGATCAAGACACTTGATAAGTTTTTTTTCAATGAGTACATATCTTGACAAGATTTTGTAGTTCACATCATTAGGAGAATGATGTGATTGACTTGACCCATTCCGTCCGCTTAGCACTTGATCGTTTAGTATGTTGCTATTGCTTTCTTCATGACTTATACATGTTCCTATGACTATGAGATTATGCAACTCCCGTTTACCGGAGGAACACTTTGTGTGCTACCAAACGTCACAACGTTACTGGGTGATTATAAAGGAGATCTAAAGGTGTCTCCAAAGGTAGATGTTGGGTTGGCGTATTTCGAGATTAGGATTTGTCACTCCGATTGTCGGAGAGGTATCTCTGGGCCCTCTTGGTAATACACATCACATAAGCCTTGCAAGCATTGCAGCCAATGAGTTAGTTGCGAGATGATGTATTACGGAACGAGTAAAGAGACTTGCCAGTAATGATATTGAACTAGGTATTGGATACCGACGATCGAATCTTAGGCAAGTAACATACCGATGACAAAGGGAACAACGTATGTTGTTATGCGGTCTGACCGATAAAGATCTTCGTAGAATATGTAGGAGCCAATATGGGCATCCAGGTCCCGCTATTGGTTATTAACCGGAGATGTGTCTCAGTCATGTCTGCATTATACTCGAACCATAGGGTCCGCACGCTTAACGTTACGATGACAATTATTATGAGTTTATGCATTTTGATGTACCGAAGTTAGTTCGGAGTCCCGGATGTGATCACGGACATGACGAGGAGTCTCGAAATGGTCGAGACATAAAGATTGATATATTGGAAGCCTATGTTTGGATATCGGAAGTGTTCCGGGTGAAATCGGTATTTTACCGGAGTACCGGGAGGTTACCGGAACCCCCCGGGAGCTATATGGGCCTTAGTGGGCTTTAGTGGAAAGGAGAAAGGGGCAGCCCAAGGTGGCCGCGCGCCTCCCCCCTTCCCTAGTCCTATTAGGACTAGGAGAGGTGGCCGGCCCCCCTCTCTCTCTTTCCCCCCCTCAAGGAGTCCTATTCCAACTAGGATTGGGGGGGGGATCCTACTCCCAGAGGGAGTAGGACTCTCCTGGCGCGCCCCCCTTGGCCGGCCAGCCCCCTCCCCTTGGATCCTTTATATACGGAGGCAGGGGGCACCTCTAGACACACAAGTTGATCCTTGAGATTGTTCCTTAGCCGTGTGCGGTGCCCCCTGCCACCATATTCCACCTCGATCATATTGTAGCGGTGCTTAGGCGAAGCCCTGCGACAGTAGGACATCAAGATCGTCACCACGCCATCGTGCTGACGGAACTCCTCCCGGACGCTTTGCTGGATCGGAGCCCGGGGATCGTCATCGAGCTGTACGTGTGCTAAGAACTCGGAGGTGCCGGAGTAACGGTGCTTGGATCGGTCGGATCGGGAAGACGTACGACTACTTCCTCTATGTTGCATCAACGCTTCCGCAGTCGGTCTGCGTGGGTACGTAGACAACACTCTCCCCTCTCGTTGCTATGCATCACATGATCTTGCGTGTGCGTAGGAAATTTTTTGAAATTACTACGTTACCCTACACCACATATAATATCAGAAATGCTACAGAGCTCCCACTCACTTTCTTGTAAATACAGGCTTCTCCAAAAGTCTGTACAAAACCAAATGCTGTGATCACACTATCGAAGCGTTTATTCCAACTCCGAGAGGCTTGCACCAGACCATAAATGGATCGCTGGAGCTTGCACACTTGGTTAGCTCCCTTTGGATCGACATAACCATCCGGTTGCATCATATACAACTCTTCTTCCAGAAATCCATTCAGGAATGCAGTTTTGACATCCATTTGCCAAATTTCATAATCATAAAATGCAGCAATTGCCAACATGATTCGGACAGACTTAAGCATCGCTACAGGTAAGAAGGTCTCATCATAGTCAATCCCTTGAACTTGTCAAAAACCTTTCGTAACAAGTCAAGCTTTGTAGACAGTAACATTACCGTCAGTGTCAGTCTTCTTCTTGAAGATCCATTTATTCTCAATTGCTTGCCGATCATCGGGCAAGTCAACCAAAGTCCACACTTTGTTCTCATACATGAATCCCATCTCAGATTTCATGGCTTCAAGCCATTTTGCGGAATCTTGGCTCACCATCGCTTCTTCATAGTTCGTAGGTTCATCATGATCTAGTAGCATGACTTCCAGAACAGGATTACCGTACCACTCTGGTGCGGATCTTACTCTGGTTGACCTACGCGGTTCAGTAACAACTTGATCTGAAGTTTCATGATCATCATCATTAACTTCCTCACTAATTGGTGTAGGTGTCGTAGAAACCGACTTCTGTGATGAACTACTTTCCAATAAGGGAGCAGGTACAGTTACCTCATCAAGTTCTACTTTCCTCCCACTCACTTCTTTCGAGAGAAACTCCTTCTCTAGAAAAACTCTGAATTTAGCAACAAAAGTCTTGCCTTTAGATCTGTAATAGAAGGTGTACCCAACAGTCTCCTTTGGGTATCCTATGAAGACACATTTCTCCGATTTGGGTTCGAGCTTATCAGGTTGAAGCTTTTTCACATAAGCATCGCAGCCCCAAAATTTTAGAAACGACAACTTTGGTTTCTTGCCAAACCACAGTTCATAAGGCGTCGTCTCAACGGATTTCGATGGTGCCCTATTTAACGTGAATGCGGCCGTCTCTAAAGCATAACCCCAAAACAATAGTGGTAAATCAGTAAGAGACATCATAGATCGCACCATATCTAGTAAAGTATGATTACGACATTCGGACACACCATTACGCTATGGTGTTCCGGGTGGCGTGAGTTGCGAAACTATTCCGCGTTGTCTCAAATGAAGACCAAACTCATAACTCAAATATTCTCCTCCACGATCAGATCGTAGAAATTTTATTTTCTTGTTATGATGATTTTCAACTTCACTCTGAAATTCTTTGAACTTTTCAAATGTTTCAGACTTATGCTTCATTAAGTAGATATACCCATATATGCTTAACTCATCTGTGAAGGTGAAAAATAACGATATCCGCCACGAGCCTCAATATTCATCAGACCACATATATCTGTATGTATGATTTCCAACAAATCTGTTGCTCTCTCCATAGTTCTGGAGAACGGCGTTTTAGTCATCTTGCCCATGAGGCATGGTTCGCAAGTACCAAGTGATTCATAATCAAGTGGTTCCAAAAGTCTATCAGTATGGAGTTTCTTCATGCGCTTTACACTGATATGACCTAAACGGAAGTGCCACAAATAAGTTGCACTATCATTATCAACTCTGCATCTTTTGGCTTCAATATTATGAATATGTGTATCACTACTATCGAGATTCAACAAAAATAGACCATTCTTCAAGGGTGCATGACCATAAAATATATTACTCATATAAATAGAATAACCATTATTCTCTGATTTAAATGAATAACCGTCTCGCATCAAACAAGATCCAGATATAATGTTCATGCTCAACGTTGGCACCAAATAACAATTATTTAGGTCTAATACTAATCCCGAAGGTAGATGTAGAGGTAGCGTGCCGACCGCGAACACATTGACTTTGGAACCATTTCCCACGCGCATCGTCACCTCGTCCTTAGCCAATCTTCGCTTAATTTGTAGCCCCTGTTTCGAGTTGCAAATATTAGCAACAGAACCAGTATCAAATACCCAGGTGCTACTGTGAGCATTAGTAAGGTACACATCAATAACATGTATATCACATATACCTTTGTTCGCCTTGCCATCCTTCTTATCCGCCAAATACTTGGGGCAGTTCCGCTTCCAGTGGCCAGTCTGCTTGCAGTAGGAGCACTCAGTCTCAGGCTTAGGTCCATACTTGGGTTTCTTCTCTTGAGCAGCAACTTTCTTGTTGTTCTTCTTGAAGTTCCCCTTATTCTTCCCTTTGCCCTTTTTCTTGAAACTGGTGGTCTTATTGACCATCAACACTTGATGCTCCTTCTTGATTTCTACCTTCGCAGCCTTTAGCATTGTGAAGAGCTCGAGAATCATCTTATCCATCCCTTGCATATTATAGTTCATCACGAAGCTCTTGTATCTTGGTGGCAGTGATTGGAGAATTCTGTTAATGACGCTATCATCCGGAAGATTAACTCCCAGTTGAATCAAGTGATTGCAATACCCAGACATCTTGAGTATATGCTCACTGACAGAACTATTCTCCTCCATCTTGCAGCTATAGAACTTATTGGAGACTTCATATCTCTCAATCCGGGCATTCTTCTGGAATATTAACTTCAACTCCTGGAACATCTCATATGCTCCATGATGTTCAAAACGTCGTTGAAGTCCCGGTTCTAAGCCGTAAAGCATGGCACATTGAACTACCGAGTAGTCATCAGCTTTTCTCTGCAAGACGTTCTTAACGTCGTCAGTTGCATCAGCAGCATGCCTGGCACCTAGCGGTGCTTCCAGGACGTAATTCTTCTGTGCAGCAATGAGGATAATCCTCAAGTTACGGACCCAGTCCGTGTAATTGCTACCATCATCTTTCAACTTTGCTTTCTCAAGGAACGCATTAAAATTCAACGGAACAACAGCACGGGCCATCTATCTACAATCAACATAGACAAGCAAGATACTATCAGGTACTAAGTTCATGATAAATTTAAGTTCAATTAATGATATTACTTAAGAACTCCCACTCAGATAGACATCCCTCTAATCCTCTATGTGATCACGTGATCAAAATCAACTAAACCATGTCCGATCAACACATGAGATGGAGTAGTTTCAATGGTGAACATCACTATGTTGATCATATCTACTATATGATTCACGCTCGACCTTTCAGTCTCCATGTTCCGAGGCCATATCTGTTATATGCTAGGCTCGTCATGTTTCACCTGAGTATTCCGCGTGTGCAACTATTTTGCACATGTTGTATTTGAACGTAGAGCCTATCACACCCGATCATCACGTGGTGTCTCAACACGAAGAACTTTCGCAATAGTGCATACTCATGGAGAACACTTATACTTTGATAATTTAGTGAGGGATCATCTTATAATGCTACCGTCAATCAAAGCGAGATAAGATGCATAAAAGATAAACATCACATGCAATCAATATAAGTGATATGATATGGCCATCATCATCTTGTGCTTGTGCTCTCCATCTCCGAAGCACCTTCATGATCACCATCGTCACCGGCGCGACACCTTGATCTCCATCGTAGCATCGTTGTCGTCTCGCCAATCTTATGCTTCTGCGACTACCGCTACCGCTTAGTGATAAAGTAAAGCATTACAGGGCGATTGCATTGCATACAATAAAGTGACAACCATATGGCTCCTGCCAGTTGCCGATAACTCGGTTACAAAACATGATAATCTCATATAATAAAATTTAGCATCATGTCTTGAACATATCACATCACAACATGCCCTGCAAAAACAAGTTAGACGTCCTCTACTTTGTTGTTGCAATTTTTACGTGGCTGCTACGGGCTTAGCTAGAACCATTCTTACCTACCCATCAAAACCACAACGATAGTTTGTCAAGTTGGTGATGTTTTAACCTTCGTAAGGACCGGGCGTAGCCACACTCGGTTCAACTAAAGTTGGAGAAACTAACACCCGCCAGCCACCTATGTGCAAAGCACATCGGTAGAACCAGTCTCGCGTAAGCGTACGCGTAATGTCGGTCCGGGCCGCTTCATCCAACAATTCCGCCGACCCAAAGTATGACATGCTGGTAAGTAGTAAGAATTATATCGCCCACAACTCACTTGTGTTCTACTCGTGCATATGACATCTATGCATAAAACCTGGCTCTGATACCACTGTTGGGGAACATAGTAATTTCAAAAAAATTCCTACGCACACGCCAGATCAGGGTGATGCATAGCAACGAGAGGGGAGAGTGTTTTCCACGTACCCTCGTAGACCGAAAGCGGAAGCGTTAGCACAACGCGATTGATGTAGTCATATGTCTTCACGATCCGACTGATCAAGTACCATACGCACGGCACCTCCGAGTTCAGCACACGTTCAGCCCGATGACGTCCATCGAACTCTGATCCAGCCGAGTGTTGAGGGAGAGTTTCGTCAGCATGACGGCGTGGTGACGATGTTGATGTTCTACTGATGCAGGGCTTCGCCTAAGCACCGCTACAGTATTATCGAGGTGGACTATGGTGGAGGGGGCACCGCACACGGCTAAAAGATCAACTGATCAATTGTTGTGTCTATGGGGTGCCCCCTGCCCCCGTATATAAAGGAGCAAGGGGGGTGCGGTCGGCCAGGGAGACGGCGCGCCACGAGGAGTCCTCCTCCCACCGGGAGTAGGACTCCCCCCCTTTCCTATTTAGAATAGGATTCGGGAGGGGGAAAGAGGAGGGAGGGAAGGAAGGGGGGCGCCGCCCCCCTCTCCTTGTCCTATTCGGACTAGGGGGAGGGCCGCACGGCCCAGCCCTGGCCGTCTCTCCTCTTCTCCGTAAAGGCCCACTAAGGCCCATTTACCTCCCGGGGGTTTCTCGTAACCTCCCGGTACTCCGGTAAAATCCCGATTTCACCAGGAACGCTTCCGATATCCAAACATAGGCTTCCAATATATCAATCTTCATGTCTCGACCATTTCGAGACTCCTCGTCATGTCCGTGATCACATCCGGGACTCCGAACAACCTTTGGTACATCAAAACATATAAACTCATAATATAACTATCATCGTAACGTTAAGCGTGCGGACCCTACGGGTTCGAGAACTATGTAGACAAGACCGAGACACGTCTCCTGTCAATAACCAATAGCGGAACCTGGATGCTCATATTGGCTCCCACATATTCTATGAAGATCTTTATCGGTCAAACCGCATAACAACATACGTTGTTCCCTTTGTCATCGGTATGTTACTTGCCCAAGATTCGATCGTCGGTATCTTAATACCTAGTTCAATCTCGTTACCGGCAAGTCTCTTTACTCGTTCCGTAATACATCATCTCGCAACTAACTCATTAGTTGCATTGCTTGCAAGGCTTAAGTGGTGTGCATTACTGAGAGGGCCCAGAGATACCTCTCCGACAATCGGAGTGACAAATCCTAATCTCGAAATATGCCAACCCAACATGTACCTTTGGAGACACCTGTAGAGCACCTTTATAATCACCCAGTTACGTTGTGACGTTTGGTAGCACACAAAGTGTTCCTCCGGTAAACGGGAGTTGCATAATCTCATAGTCATAGGAACATGTATAAGTCATGAAGAAAGCAATAGCAACATAATAAACGATCGAATGCTAAGCTAACGGAATGGGTCAAGTCAATCACATCATTCTCCTAATGATGTGATCCCGTTAATCAAATTACAACTCATGTCTATGGCTAGGAAACATAACCATCTTTGATCAACGAGCTAGTCAAGTAGAGGCATACTAGTGACACTCTGTTTGTCTACGTATTCACACATGTATTATGTTTCCGGTTAATAAAATTCTAGCATGAATAATAAACATTTATCATGATATAAGGAAATAAATAATAACTTTATTATTGCCTCTAGGGAATATTTCCTTCAGAGGCACCTCCATGGTGCCATGCAGATCTTTGTAGAGATCATAAATACACAAGATCAGATGAGAACCAGAAGACGACGATCCTTGGCAAGATCCTTTCCAAGGAAACCCACGAGACCCCCAGCAGGATCCTTGCCGGGGATGACCGCGGTGCCACGACAAGACCCTTGTCGGGCCCCTGGCAAGACCCTTGCCGAGGACATCTGCGGGGCCGCAGCTAGGCCCACTTACTCCAAGACTCCACCGTTGCTCCCGTGCAGCTGCTAGCTCAACCAGCTGGGCATGCACCTGCGTGGCAACGTGCGGCCTCCACGTAGACCGACTCAGCAAGTGCCTGGCTGGTGTCATGCAGATCTTCGTGAAGACTCCGCCACCACGCCAGCCCAGTAGCCAGCCAACGTGGCGCTACAAAACCTCATCAGCTCGGACGCACGTCGGAGCCAGGCAAGGCGGCGACAGCTGGGACGAGCTTCCTTGCCGTCCTCGATAAAGCAAGAGGGTCACATTGGCAGCGCATTAAATGTGTTTATCCGACGGTGCCAGAGGATAGACTCAGCCACTGTACACGTTTCCACCTCCTGTGTGCCACTTTGGCAACCCCTTTTGTCTATAAAAGGAGGCCCGAGGCGTACTGGAGGGGGATTTAGATCTTTTGGGCAAGTTATACCCTGTAGCTAGTTCAAGAACTCAAGAGCACTCAAATATACATCGAAGTAGGACTAGGGTATTACGCATCCTCGCGGCCCGAACCTGCGTAAACGATCTTTGTGCTGACCGCCAGACCCGCTCTTTGCACAACCCCGCGCCCGCCAACCGTAGAAGGGATCCCGGGGATTCCATAGGTGTCGTTTCCACCGACATCTTTGGTGCGCCAGGTAGGGGTGCATAGCTGTGGAAATCTGGTCTGGTTGAAGCAGCGGCTTCGTCATGGTCGTCACTCCGAGGAAGAACACGACCGAACAAGTGGCATCATCGGTCGATGAAGTGGACGCTCACGCAGCGGTAGAAAATCTAAGTCAGGCAAAACTTTGAGCAATTCCTTTTTATATATAAGGTTATCGTCCTCGACGATCTTGCCCTCTGTATGGAAAACATGCACGCAATGGGGCCCTGCCACTATTGGCAGCGCCCTCATTCTGTTTCGAGTTCGCTCAACAGTTCGAGCGGCTGCGTCGAGAAGGTCAGGGTGATTTTCTGCAATTGGCAACGCTCTCGTTCTGTCTCGAGTCCGCTCGACAGTTCGAGCGGCCGCGTTAAGAGCAGTGAGGTGGTTTGACCGGCGGCAAGCACACCCGGCAGGCCATTGGGGATCTGTCCTCAAGGTGATGTGGCCTTGGTTTCCGCGCCGGCAAGCCTACCCGATTAACGTAGGGTGGACATATAAAGGGAGATCAAACAGGAAAATAACTTGCATCGTTTCAAAAGCACTTCAGAGTTATATTACATCAATTCTTGCTGTGATTCTGTCGGGGGTTGGGTGCGACATATGCCAAAGGATGGCTTATCATGGTGGGGTCGAGTAGAACGTCGCCGGTGCCTGGAAACGGGATGAGGCGAAGACATGCATGCCGGCGAATCTTACCCAGCTTCAGGGCTCTCCGGGGAGATAATACCCCTACTTCTGCTCTACGGCGTCTTCGCATGATCACTATGGCAAAGTGTTTACATGGTTGCTCCTTGAGCTGTTTCCTGGAGGTAGGATAAGGCAAGGCTAGCTCTCTCCTTCCTATGTGATCTGGTCTAGTGCTAATGGATTCCAACCCTTTGCATGGGTGCACTGGGGGGTTTATATAGGCCTACCCCCCAGGGGTACAATGGTAATCCGACTGGACCAGGGCCCAGCCGTCAGTCTCTCTGGACGTCGTCTTATTCGCCGTCTCTTGGGGCCCGCCGACTGGCTCGGCTGTAGATTACTGTAGCCATGCTTCTAATGACATGGGCTCGGTCATGGGGTCGTGGCAACAACTCCGCCGTCTGGCGGGCGATCACTGCTTCCACTCCCTGTCGCGTCTGGTTAATGGCGCATGGGGCCCGTGGGAGGGGCCGGCCGACTCTTGGGGGTCGACTCCCAACTGGGCCGACTGGTAGCGCTCTCGCCGTCTTCCGTACGCCCACCGACTGGTGGGACCCGTCGTCCCTGGGTCATACCGGCAGGCCGTTGTGGGCACAGGACTCCGCCCACTGGGGTTGACGTCAGGGTCGGCATGGCAACAGTGTCGCGCCGGGCGGAGATCTCCGCGGGTATGGCGTACTGTGGCCACGCCTGCCCTTGGAAAAGGGTGGGAGTGGACCTTACCGTGGCCACTCCCCGTCCCGTCCCTCTTTATGAGGGCATGGGGATTGTTGGCGTCGCGGGCCGACTCCCCAAGGCCGGCTTTTCTAGAAGTCGCCAGTCAGGAGTCGGCTCATCCTGAAGTCGTCCCTGGGACTCGGCCGCGAGTGGGCAGCCGGCCGCCTCGCTGCCGACTCTCAGAAGGCGGCTCTTCGTCCTGGGGCCTCGAGGGGCGCAGTCTGCCTCAATGTCTTGAAAGGTTCTGGGCCTGGGTTAGCCTAGTCGTGGCCCATTACTCCGACAGTAGTCCCCGAAGCTGGTGAGGCTCCGAGGGCGACATGTCATGGAGCCTCAACAGTTTCTTCTCTTCGGCGGTCGGATCTGGGCTTCGCTAGCCGTCTTCTGTTAAGCCGACTAGTTGGAGTCGGACTTGCTCAAGGCTGACTTGCCCCTAAAAAAGTTTGAACGTTGCGGCGGAGTTCTGGTAGCGTGCCTGATAAGCTTCCGGGTTTCCATCCGTGGTTGACCTGTCGCGAGGCGCCACGTGGCGGAGCTAGTCTGATCACCCTCGTGCGCGACGGGACAGGCCTACAGGCAGGGCCAGCCACTACCGCGCCTTGGCATGTGAACGGATCCGTTGCAGCCGCGCGGACGGTTGGGGTTCCCGCGCGGTTATTGCGCGTGGTAACTTCGTGTGGTAAATCATGGGGGTTGTGGGGTCCCGGGCGCAGTTAATCCCACGTCCGCCCCCTCGACTTCTCAGCCCACGAGCCTACAAGTAGGCGGGGGGAGGGGGGCGGCGAAGCACGCGCGCCCATTCTCCCCACTTCCTTTCGCTCCTTCTTGCTTCTTCTTCTTGTTGCCGCTGCTGCTCCGAACCACGCCGTGCCTGCAGCGATGAGCTCCTCCTCCGCCGTCGCGCCTCCTGCTGTTCGCTCCGGAGTGTGGGATGGCTCCGAGGTTGACGACGACGACATCGAGATCCTCCGCCAGACACGGCGGCTGCCTGGCAGGGACTTAGTGCGGGTCCGCCTCGCGCCGGAGGGAGAGATATCGCCGGCGCCGGAGGAGGGCGAGCGGGTCATATTCCGCTCGCACCTCATGTGCGGCCTGGAACTGCCAGCGAGCGGCTTCTTCCGCTCCTTCTTGGAGTTCCACGGGCTCTAGCCGCACCACCTTACTCCGAATATGGTGGTGCTGCTGGCTGCCTTCGCCACCCTGTGCGAAGGCTTCCTCGGCGTCCTCCCCACCATCGAGCTCTGGGGTGAGTTCTTCCAATCCAAGCTTGGCACGCACGTCGCTGGCGTGCCGGCCCAGTGCGGTGCATTCATCGCAATGCGGAGATTAGTGGCCGACAATCCGTTTCCCACCATCGCACTGATTAAGTCGGTGAAGATGTGGCCGCGGTCATATTTTTATGTGCAGAATGTCGCCCCAGAAGGCAACTGGGTCAACCTGCCGGCTTACGAAGCTGGCGCGCCGGCTGGAAGGCTCCCCAGCTGGTCACACCGAGCCAGGACGCTGTCTCCCGCTGGTGCCGCCGCCGTCGCGTGACTCCGAGCACTGACGCAGTCAGAGGGCCTGACCGGGGCCGACTTGCTGGCCACCTTCGTGGCGCGCCGAGTCCTCCCACTCCAAGGCCGACCTCACCTGATCTGCCAGATGAGCGGTCATCGGGACCCGAGTCGGATGTGCTCCAAGGACATGCCCTACGCGGAGGTGGCGAACACGGTGAACTACATCGCGAACTGCGGTCTCTCGGTGGACTGGTGGTTCGGCAAGGAGCCGTATTCGCGCGCCAACCCCCCGCCTATTGTAAGTCGTCTTCCTTCTTCTTCTGTTTCTTTTGCTGCCGAGTTCGACTTGTCAAGTTTGGCCGTTTTTGTCTTGAATCAGAATCCTCTCGTCCCTCCCTCGGCCGGCACCACGGGGCCGGCTC
This sequence comes from Triticum urartu, assembly GCF_056163025.1. Lineage (NCBI taxonomy): Eukaryota > Viridiplantae > Streptophyta > Magnoliopsida > Poales > Poaceae > Triticum > Triticum urartu. The sequence goes on from NC_141877.1 coordinate 545,331,378, forward strand.
GTCAGTTTGTCCCCGATCGGGCAGAGAGCGACGTCGACGATCCCGACTTGGGGGCGGCAGCCATGGAAGCCGACGCCGAGGGAGAAGGAGGAGAGGCAGGCGGCTCCAGGCCTTCGGCCACTTTCGCCGACTGGCCTGACGACGATGCTGAGGGAGAAGCCGCCCCGTGTCGCCAGCCAAAAGCCGGCCAGCCAAGCGCGAGTTCCTCCGCCGGCTTGGACGCTCAAGGCGGTGCGAAGAAGCGCCGGGCCGGGCCGAGTACGCTTGGTGGCCGGTCGAAGAAGTTCAAGGGAGCGACCGCCGCGACCAAGCGAGAAGAGGCGGCCGCGAAAGCCAACCGCTTCCGCAAGGAGGTGAAGAAGCCACCGCTGGTCTCTGCTTAAGCGCCTCCGTCCCTTATCTTTATTTTCTCAATCTTGTATGAGTTTTTCATATGCTTTCCTTGCCTCAGGGCTCCCCTCACTCTTGACAGGGTTGCCGCCGCCTCCGTCATGGGGTCGGTGGAGACGTCTGCCACCACTCGGCGGATTGACCCCGCCGCCGACCTTCAGGAGGCAACGGAGCGGAACGCGCGGGAGAAGCGCGAGGAGGACGAGGCCGCCCGCCGGGAGAAAGCGGAGGCCGAGAAGGCGGAGGCCTCCGCCCTGAAGAAGCTGGAGGCGGCCGAGGCTGCCGTTGCGGCAAAGCAGCCGGCTAAGGAAGTCGCGCCCCGGCGGTCGGCGGTGTTTGTCACCCCTTTAAACTCTACGCCACCACCCACGGAGTTCACGGGGCAGTCAGGGGAAGCCGGCGGCGAGTTCCCGATCGTGGAGAGAGGCGGCGGCGACGCCCCCATGCCGGACGTGGTCGCGCCTCCACAGCCGCCCCTGCTGCCTTCTAGAAGCGCGCAAGGCTAACAGCTGGTGGATCCGCCCTTGTCGCCGACTGAAGACGAGGCCGTGGCGAGGCTACTCCTTCAAGTCGGTTTGCCAACACGCCACCGTCTTGGGAAGGCGACTTCGGCGCCACGCCCCTTGGAGACCGGCACCGCCAGCTTGACGATTCCAGGCGCCGAGGCAACGAGTGCCGCGCCCATTGGGTGGGTGCGAGCAGGTGGCACGGGCCCGCTGAACCAGGCGCTTCTGGATGTCCAGACGAAGCTGCGAGCTGAGAGCGATGCCATCCAGAACTGCACCAAGGCGCATATGGCGTCGCGGGCAGCCATCCAGGTATGCTTTCTCCTTTGTCCCTGTTTTCTTGTTTCTCTCTGTGGGGGCGCGCCAGCGCACCCACTGGGTGTAGTCCCCAAGTTCTGGGCCGGCTGCAGAGCAGGCGGCCCGGAACTCCAATTGGTAAGTTCCGGGTACTAACCTTTATTCTGAAATACTTGTTGCAGGACTATCACAACCTCCGTGTCACCGCCTTCAACTGTAACATTGAAGAGATGGGCAAGCGGACTGCCGACTTGTCGGAGAGCCGGAGTGAGTCCTTTTTCTTCTTTGCGGGGGCGCGCTGGCGCACCCGCGGGTTGTAGTCCCCGAGATTCGGGCCGACTGCTGAGCAGTCGGGCCGGATCTCCCCGGCGACCTTCTTCGTTGATGACTTAACGCCTTCTTTCTTCTTTCTCTTCAGAGGCCAACGCCGCTCTTCAACAGCAGCTGAGCGAAGCCAACTCCGTGTTGCGTGCCAAGGGGAAGGAGTGCAGCAAGATCGCCGTGGAGCGCGATCTGCTGGCCACACAATTGGCAGAGCAGAGGGAGCTGCTTACGAAGACGCAGAAGGAGGCGGAAGAGGCGGAAGCCGCCCTCCTGGCCGAGTTCGCGAGCGAGCGCTCCTCCTGGACCGACAAGGAGGCAATGCTGGTCTCCGGCTTTCACGAGATCGAGGACCTCATTGACGGTCAGCTTCTTTGCTTTCCTTCTTCGAGCCGCCGACTATATGTCGAGCCGACTCCTGGTTTTTTTCAGTTGTTCTTCATTCCTTCCGTCTTGGCAGACTTCTTTCCCGGCCACTCGCAGGCCGCCATTCAAGCTATTGAGGCCGACCGCGAGGAGCGGAGGGCGGGTGGCATGGAGATCGCCGCTGATGCCCCTCGGACTCTTGACGAGCATATTCTGAGCATTGGGGCTCACCTGCGGCTCGCCCACCAGATGTTGCGCCGGCTTCAACGTGTCGGCGCCCAAGCGATTGCCGCCCTGTGGCCAGACGTGTAGGCTCCGCGCACCCCTAGTCGGACTGCCGACTGGCTGGAGGTCGCGGCTGACCGTCTTGAGGCCTGGAAGGGTTCCTCGGCCCGGGCCGGAGCGTGCCGAGCCTTGGAATTCGTCAAGACGTGGTATCCGGGGCTGGACCTAGACCGGCTGGCCACACTCCGGTTAGAGGCCCAGCCGGAGCTGGCAGCCGCGGAAGATGCCCTTGTCAAGCGTGCGGCGGCGATCGCCGAGTACACCGACACCAACATCTTTGTCCTCGAGCGGGCTGAAGACGGCGAGGAGGTGCCGCCGGAGTGGTTTGGGCTGAACCCCGACTACTGCGAGGACTCGACAGAAGTGATCGACTCCAGCGTCGAGGAGGAAGACGAGGCGTAGGACGGGAGCGAGACGGAGGCACCGGAAGACGGAGCGGACGGCCAGCCTCAGCTCGACCGCGCCTCTAGCAACGAGTAGTGCCCGCCCGAGCCGACTGCTGCCGGCGGTGATCAAGCCGAGACCGCCCAGCCGGCCGCCCCAACATCCAACACCGCCGTCTCCTCCGATCCTCCAAACCCGTCTGCCGCCCCCTAGGCTTCCACCTTGTCTTTGTTTTATCTGTTCTAATAGTTTTTGAAGAACTTGTTAGTTCTCACAATTCCACCCACTGGGTGTATTTTCAAATTCTGCTCGAAGATTCGGCCAAGGGCCTTTGTTATGTAAATATTCATCCGACTTCTATCTTTCTTGCTTACTGTTCTTTTGGCTTTTTCCTTTGCCGTCTTCCCTCAGTTGCCGCCTTTGTCAGTCAGACAGCCGCTCCGCGGACTGCTGCTGGATCAAATTCTTGGTCACTTTGGGAAGGCAAGTACTTAGCCGTTTTAGGGTTGTTTTAACAAGTCGGATAGAAGGCGGCAAGCCGACTATTCAAGAGTCGGTTTGTGAAAAAAGGCTGGAAGTCGGCCTTAAGCTATGTTTGTGCTTTGAGTCCTTAGCCATTTTTTCATGTGGACGCCCATTCTTCCTTACTCCTGCCCACCAGACAGTCGCTCTGCGAGCTGCGGCTTCTGGCAGGAGACGGTTTAGACGCCACACACTACTTGTCCGGCTGCAGGAAGCATTTCATAGCGCAGGTCGGCAAGTCCCCGGGCTGACTAGTCGAACCCGGTGCCAAACGGCATAACAAAGAGTAATATACACGAAGGCATATTTCTTATCATATAGATAAAAGAGGGCAGTCCCCGAGCTCTTCTCAGGGGGCCCGAAGTCTTAGTACTTTTAATACAAAAGGTAGCGTGATACATACTGTGTTTAATTGTAAAATTTTCGGAGGAGATTTGCATTCCATGGCCGCTCTGTCTCTTTGTCGGAGTCGTCCCTCTTGCGTGCTCGGGGCTTCTGAGCGTCGATTAGGTAGTAGGAGTCGTTGCCTAGCACTTTACTGATGATGAAGGGGCGTTCCCAAGGTGCCGATAGCTTGTGCTGGCCGGCTATTCGCTGGATTAATCGGAGCACGAGGTCGCCCTCCTGGAAAGATCTCGGCCTGACCTTCCTGTTGTAGTATCTGCGCAGGCTCTGCTGGTAGATGTTGGACCGGCTGAGTGCCAACAGCCGGCCCTCTTCCAGCAGGTCGAGCCGTCTTGTCGTGCTTCTTCTGCTCTTCCTCGGTGTACATGGTGACTCGCGGGGAATCGAACTCTATGTCCGTTGGGATGACGGCTTCAGCACCGTAGACAAGGAAGAAAGGCATGAAGCCGGTTGACTTGTTTGGAGTCGTGCGCAAACTCCAGAGGACGGCTGTCAACTCGTCGAGCCAGCAGCCAGCCGAGCACTCCAGAGGCTCGATCAGTCAGGGCTTGATGCCGGACAGGATGAGGCCGTTTGCTCACTCCACCTGGCCGTTTGACTATGGATGGACGACGGATTCTAGGTCCAGTCGGATGCCCAGTGTCGCACAGAAACGGGCCAAGGCGCCTTTGGAAAAATTCATGCCGTTGTCGGTGATGATGCTGTGTGGTATGCCGTACCGAATTGTGATGTCGGAGATGAAAGTGACGGCAGTCAGACCGTTCAGTTTCTTGATTGGCTTCGCTTCTATCCACTTGGTGAACTTGTCCACCGCGACAAGTAAGTGAGTTAAGCCACCTTGTGCCGTCTTGAATGGTCCCACCATGTCTAGACCCCAAACTGCGAAAGGCCAGGCAATGGGGATGGTCTTGAGTGCAGAAGCCGGTTGATGCGGCATGGAGCGGAACTTCTGGCACCCTTTGCATTTTTGGACCAATTCCTTGGCCTCTTCTAAGGCTGTTGGCCAAAAGAAACCATGTCGGAAAGCTTGGGCGACGAGTGCTCTTGAAGCCGCATGGTGGCCGCACTCGCCTTGATGGATGTCTTTGAGAATTGCTTGGCCTTGCTCTGGCTCTACGCAGCGCTGGTAGACACCAGTGATGCTGCGCCTGACCAGCTCTCTGTTGACTATGGTGTAGGCTGCCGCTCGGCGTTGTACTTGCCGAGCTAAGGTCTCATCAGCCGCCAGCTCTTTGCTCACCAGAAATTTGAGGATGGGCTGGGCCCATGAGGGTGCTGCTATTTCTTCGACTGCCAGAACTGTGACTTGGACGAGGGCGGCTGGGCTGGGAAGCGGCGGGTTGGAGTCAACAACCGCTTGCTGGATTAATGAAGTCCCCGGGCCGACTGGCGCGGCTCTTGGGCCGAGTTCTGGAGTCTTCGGGCCGGCCGCCGCAGTCCCCGGGCCGGATTCTGCAGTCCCTGGGCCGGCCTCGACTGTGGCGGCTTTGGAGCCATCTGCCAAAATCCCCGTACCATCTGTCGGGGCTCTGGAGTCGGATCCGACTTTTTCAGGAGGAGCCGGCATGAAGATGGAGTCTGATTCTGGTGAAGGCTTGACAGACGGCTTGAGGAGGCGTTGAAGGGCGACGCCGGATGGTATTGCTTGGCGGGTAGAGCCGATTCGTGCCAAGGCGTCTGCTTGGTCGTTGTCGTTTCTTGGCACATGGAGGAACTCGCACCCCTCGAAATACCCACTGAGTTGCGGCACGAGGAAACGGTAACTCGCCATGTTTGCATCTTTGGCGTCCCAGTCGCCAGACGACTGCTGGACCACTAAGTCCGAGTCGCCATAACACAGGATCCGGCGAATGCCAAGTTCTTTGGCAAGCCGGAGCCCGTGAATGAGCGCCTCGTACTCGGCGACGTTGTTGGAGGCGGAAAAATGGATTTGCAGTGCGTATTTGAGCTTGTCGCCTTTAGGAGAAGTGAGGACAACGCCGGCTCCCAAGCCGGTGCGCATCTTGGAGCCGTCGAAATGCATCCGCCAATGGGTGGAGTCGGGCGCTGGAGGTAGGTACTGGGTCTCGGCCCAGTCGACGAGAAAGTTGGCCAGTGCTTGTGACTTGATGGCGGTGCGGGGCTGGTAGTGGATGGTGTAGGGAGCCAGCTCTATGGCCCACTTGGCCACTCGGCTAGAAGCATCTCGGCTTCCGATGATCTCGGCAAGTGGGGCCGTGCAGACCACAGTGATTGGATGCTCTTGAAAGTAAGGCTTCAATTTCTTGGCGGCAAAGTGCACGCCATAGCACATCTTCTGGTAGTGGGGGTAGTTCTGCTTGGAGGCCGACAGTACTTCGCTCAGGTAATATACCGGTCTCTGGACAGGTAGTGCCTTGCCTTCCGCCTTGCGTTCCACTACAATGACCGTGCTGACTACCCAGCTGGTGGCGGCGATGTACAGGAGCATAGGTTCCTTAGGAGTCGGAGCCGCCAGAACGGGTGGAGTAGTCAGCATCTTCTTCAACTGGAGAAAAGCTTCGTCCTCCTTGTGGTTCCACTCGAAAAAAGTGGTGTTCTTCATGAGCTGGTATAAGGGCAGAGCTTTCTCGCCCAGCCGACTGATGAATCGGCTGATGGACGCCAAGCAGCCGGTGAACTTTTGCACGTCTAGCAGTCGGCTGGGTACCTCCATCCTCTCAATGGCCTTGATCTTTATAGGGTTGCATTCTATGCCGCGTTCAAAGACCAGGAAGCCAAGGAATTGGCTGGCTGGTACTCCGAAGACGCACTTCTTGGGGTTGAGCTTGATCTGGAATCGGCGCAGGTTCTCAAAGGTCTCCTTGAGGTCTTCCAGTAGTGTTCCCTGCTTTTCTGTCTTCACCACCACATCATCCACGTAGACATGGGCGTTTCTCCCGAGTTGCTTGAGGAGGCACTTCTGCATGCAACGCTGACAGGTGGCGCCGGCATTCCTCAAGCCGAACGTCATGGTGAGGTAGCAGAAGGCTCCAAACGGCGTGATGAAGGCGGTCTTCAGTCTATCAGCCGGGTTCAGCTTGATCTGGTGATATCCTGAATATGCATCCAAAAAGCTCAACAGCTCGTATCCGGCAGTGGAGTCTATCACCTGATCAATTCTTGGTAGAGCAAACAGGTCATTGGGGCAGGCCTTGTTGAGGCTCGTGTAGTCAATACACATTCGCCACTGCTTGTTCTTCTTCAGTACCAGGACCGGGTTGGCTAGCCACTCTGGAAAGAATACTTCCATAATGAAGCCGGCTGCCAGGAGTCGGGCTATCTCTTCTCCGACAACTCTTCTCTTTTCTTCTGATAGGCGGCGCAAGGGCTGCCTGACCGGCTTTGCATCAGATCGGACATGTAACTTGTGCTCGGCGAATTCCGTCGGTACACCTGGCATGTCTTTGGGGGACCATGCGAAGATGTCCTGATTCTCACAGAGGAAATCGACGAGCTCACCTTCCTATTTGCTGTCGAGGTTTGCGCCTACGACAGCATACCTCTCTGGGTGCTCCGGATCCAAGGGTATCTTCTTTGTCTCCTTGGCCGGCTTGAACGAACCCTCAGCCTCCGACTCCTTTGGGTTAGGCGACACCTCTAGCTGCTTGCCGGCCATCGCCACAACCCGGTCAAGGAGCCGCTTCTCGGACGCGATCACCAGGGACTCGGCCAGCCGACTACTCTCAGCCGCACAGGCAGACGACTTCCGGTAGTCGCCGGCTAAGGTCAGAATCCCCCTGGAACTGGGCATCTTCATTTTGAGGTAGGCGTAGTGGGGGACCGCCATGAACATGGCCAGGACGGGTCGGCCAAGTAGCGCATGGTATGGGCTCTCGAGGTCCACCACCTCAAACCAAACTGACTCTCGGCGGAAGTGATCTTTGTCTCCAAAGAGGACGTCCATCGGGATCTTGCCGATTGGTGAGCAGGAAAGCCCAGGAACAATGCCGTGGAACACAGTCCGGCTGCTCTGAAGCTGTCTCTGCTTGATTCCTAATTTCTCCATGGTGTCCTTGTACAGGATGTTGATGCTGCTGCCTCCGTCTATTAGAACTCACGAGAAACGAGGAGCTCGTCTATCTGTGGCAAAGGTGGCATCCAAGACCAAGGCATAAGATCCCAGACTCGGCATCACCTCTAGGTGATCTGCCTTGCTCCAGCTGATAGGCTTCTCGGACCAGTGCATGAACTCTGGCATCTCTGATGCTACTGCATTCACCTCTTGTCGCTGCAGCTGCCTGCTGCGTCGATCATCAGCCATGTGGCACTTCGGGGTACTCGTCTTGTACTGCGCAGACTGGCCTGACAGCCGGCTGCTGGGGCGGAGGCGGAGGCGGCTGCCCAGCAGGCGGGGGAGGTAGGAGGCCATCTCCTTTGGCGATCCTGGTGAGCCAGTGGCACTTCCGGGTGGTGTGATTCGACGGCTTCGCGCCGCTATGGAACTTGCAACGACCATCCAGAGTCTACTCGTATGAGAAAGCCGGCAACCAGTTGGGCTTGCCACCTTTCTGTCGCTTGGGTGGAGGCTGCCCATCCGGCTGCTGGGCTTCAACTGTCGCGACCTGCCGGCTGCTGGAAGCCGGCTGCGGGGCCTTGCGCTTGTGGTCGTTCTGCTGTTGCCGCCGACTGGCGTCTCCTACCGGAGTTCTTGGAGCCTGAGGGGCCACTTTGCCAGTTGCGCTAACTTGAATCTCCGCCTTCATGGAGGAGTCGGCCGTGGCATACTTGTCTGCTATGATCAGCAGCTTGTCGAGGGTTTCTGGCTCGTCGTAGAGGAGCTTGTGCTTGAGGAGGGTGCCTCTCTGCACCCGGCGGTGAAGTACTCGATAGCCTGCACCTCGTGCACGCCCTCGCAGGAGAGCCGAAGCTCGGCCCAACGTGTGAGGTAGTCGCGAGTCGACTCGTTGGGACCTTGCATGCACAAGGAAAGCTGACGAGGCTTGGGAGGATGCATGTACGTGCTGGTGAAGTTGCGGACGAATGCTTCGATGAAGTCGACCCAGCTGTTGATGTTGCGGGGCTTCAGGCTGTTCAGCCATGTCCGGGTCGTGCCCTGGAGCATGAGCGGAACGTATTTTACGGCGACACGCTTGTTGCCGTTCGCTATGTTGACAGCCGTGGAGTAGTCAACCAGCCAGTCCTCCGGCTTCACGGAGCCGGTGTACTTGGGCGTGTCTCTTGGGAGCGTGAACCCTTTGGGAAAGGGCTCGTCTCGAATGCGGGGCCCGAAACAAGGTGGACCCAACTCGTCTTCTTCTTCCAGCGCCAGGGATCGGTGAAGTCGATCGATCCGGTGGCAGGCGTCGTTTTCCCAGACTCCCTCTCGGCGGCCAAGGCGGTCGCCGAGAGTCGTATGATCAACAGGCGGCGGGGAGACTCGCCTTTCCTTGCGAGGAGCCGGAGGCAGACAGTCGTCCCGTCGTTCTACTGCTCTCGGGCGGCCGTCTTGGTCGCGCTCTATTGTAATGTGAGTCCGACTGTGGCTGACAGTCGGATCCTTGTCTTTCCTTCCTCGGGCGCCGCCAGTCGGCATCCGAGACGTCGCGCCTTGATCTCGGCGAAGGTCGTTGTTTTGTCGCTGCGGTGCCTCCGTGCGGCAGCTGGCCTCGTTCTGCGCGGCAGCCGCGTCGAGGAGCCGCTAGACTCGCTCCATCATCAGGCGGTGCTCTTCGCCCTCGAAGTTGTCCAGCTCGTCCGCCGCCGCCTGGGTGGCTCGAATGTTCTCCGCAGGCGTGGCGTACATAGGGAGACTTGCCCCGAACAGGTTGGCGAAGGCCACGCCGCGCTGCTGGACCGCGCCAAGGCGGCTGGGTCCAGCTGGGGCTGGCGAGCCACCAACAGCGTGATCTATCTCACGCTGGTAGGCTTCTGACAAGCGTCTCATGCTAGCCAGCGTCTTCGCGCCTTCGACGAGCTGAAGGTGGCACGCCTCCAACGTCTCCGCGTCAGCGTCTTCCGGAATGGGCGCACTGAGGTCTTGTAGTGTCGCGCCAAGCGGGTCATGCGCTCCTCCGCCGGGAGGCTCGTCATGACCGATGACGAGCACCTCGGTGACGGTGCTTCCGTCACTCTCCGCGCGAGGGAGAGGTTCGTCGTAGACCACCACGTTGGTGGGGAACGCGTCGAGCGACGCGGTGTCGGAGTCGACCAGCATCGGGTCGGTGGAACCTACAGACTCCAAGTCCACGGCAGGCTCGCCGGCGACGTGGAGTTGGTCGAGGAGGCCCGCGAGGAGGCTCTCGGGGCCGCCCGTGCCTGCGTTGGATGCAGGTTCGTCGGAGAGGCGAACCCCACCGACAAGTTCGGCGAGGCAGCTGGCTGCGCAAGCGATTTCAACGCCGTGCAGCGCGTCAGCGCAAACTCCGTCTGGCGTGCCTGGCTAGCTGCGCTCGCCAGGGAGGAAAAGGGTTCCCGTCCAGAGCAGGTCTCTGGACGACGGTGCACCAGGGCCCACGGTGGGCGCCAAATGTGGGGGGTTAGGTGCGACATATGCCAAAGGATGGCTTATCATGGTGGGGGCAAGTAGAACGTCGCCGGTGCCTGGAAACGGGATGAGACGAAGACATGCACGCCGGCGAATCTTACCCAGCTTTAGGGCTCTCCGAGGAGATAATACCCCTACTGCTGCTCTACGGGGTCTCCGCATGATCACTATGGCAAAGTGTTTACATGGTTGCTCCTTGAGCTGTTTCCTGGAGGTAGGAGAAGGCAAGGCTAGCTCTCTCCTTCCTATATGATCTAGTCTAGTGCTAATGGATTCCAACCCTTTGCATGGGTGCCCTGGAGGGTTTATATAGGCCTACCCCCCAGGGGTACAATGGTAATCCGGCTAGACGCGGGCCCAGCCGTCAGTCTCTCTGGCCGCCGTCTTATCCGCCGACTCCTGGGGCCCGCTGACTGGTGGGCCCCGCCGACTGGCTCGGTACGGAACCGACAGGTCACGTCCGCCGCGGGCGGGTCTTGCCGGCTGTAGATTACTGTAGCCGTGCTTCTAATGACGTGGGCTCGGTCATGGGGTCGTGGCAACAGCTCCGGCGTCCAGCGGGCGATCACTGTTGCCACTCCCTGTCGCGTCTGGTTAATGGCGCGTGGGGCCCATGGGAGGGGCCGGCCGACTCCTGGGGGCCGACTCCCAACTGGGCCGATTGGTAGTGCTCTCGCCGTCTTCCGTACACCCGCCGGGACCCGTCGTCCCTGGGTCGTACCGGTAGGTCGTCGTGGGCACAGGACTCTGCCCACTGGGGCTGACGTCAGGGCCGGCATGGCAACAGTGTCGCGCAGGGCGGAGATCTCCACGGGTACGGCGTACTGTGGCCACGCCTGCCCTTGGAAAAGGGTGGGAGTGGACCTTACCGTGGCCACTCCCCGTCCCGTCCCTCCTTATGAGGGCATGGGGATTGTTGGCGTCGCGGGCCGACTCTCTGGAAGTCGTCAGTCAGGAGTCGGCTCATCCTGAAGTCGTCCCTGGGACTCGGCCGCGAGTGGGCAGCCGGCCGCCTCGCTGCCGACTCTCAGAAGGCGGCTCTTCGTCCTGGGGCCTCGAGGGGCGCTGTCTGCCTCAATGTCTTGAAAGGTTCTAGGCCTGGGTTAGCCTACCCGTGGCCCATTACTCCGACAGGTTCTAACTAAAGATAAAAAAATTCTTGGTCGTGAACCTATAACGGCGATAAGAAATGGGGTGCCTAGTCCCGGTGCTGGCCTTCTATCCTCCGAACTTCGTTGATGCGGCTGATGACGGGCTTGATACGCTCCTCGAGCGTCGCGAGGTCCACCTCCTCCGGCAAGCTCTCCAGTGCAGCGTCGAAGTCGAGGTCGGGGTTCCATTATGCTACCTTGGTGAGGACCTTGGTCATGGCACCCCGGCAGAGCCTCCGGGCCTCATCGGCCAGAGAGGCCGCCCTGTTCGAGCGGAACTGCTCCAGGGCCCCGAGAACACCCTCGCACTACTAGGGAAAAGCCTATACACAGAATCTTACCAGCAGCGCGTTTAAAATCAGGCGCTGCTGCTAAGTAGCAGTAGCGCGGGTTTTTAACCCTCGCTACTACTAAGTTGATAGCAGTAGCGCTGGTTTTTTACCCTCGCTACTACTAAGCGGTCTCTACCGTGCCCCCCGGGACATGCCATAGTAGTAGCGCGGGTTTTTAACCCTCGCTACTACTAAGTTTATAGCAGTAGCGCTGGTTTTTACCCCTCGCTACTAGTAAGCGGTCTCTACCGTGCCCCTGGGCCATGCCATAGTAGTAGCGAGGGTTATAAACCCGCGCTACTACTAAGTTTTTACCCCTCACTACTACTAAGAGGTCTCAATCGTGCCCCTCCGGGACATGTCATAGTAGTAGCGAGGGGTAAAATCCCTCGCTACTACTAAAGGTCCCATTTTGAAACTCTACCCCCCCCCCCCCGGGATCGCCTTTTCGGTTTTGTAAAAAGCAAAAGAAAATGATAAAAACTTCAAAAATTAAAATCCTTCGAGATGTAGTTATGTTGCTACATCTACTAGTTAGGAAAATTTAAAAACTTAAATTTGGACATGTTTTGCAAAAAGTGTAGGGAAAATGTAAAACGGCTATAACTTTTGCATACGATGTTAGAAAAAAACGTATAATATATCAAAATGTTTCAAAAATTAAAATCCTTCGAGATGTAGTTATGTTACTACATCTACTAGTTAGGAAAATTTAAAAACTTAAATTTGGACATGTTTTGCAAAAAGTGTAGGGAAAATGTAAAACGGCTATAACTTTTGCATACAATGTCAGAAAAAACGTATAATATATCAAAATGTTTAGCACGAAAATCTGCATACGATGGAGACCGCCTACGGCCTGTTTGCAAATTTTTAGAATCCTCAAATTCTAAAAGGAAAATACTTATGCTCAAATTTCAGTTTTTTTTAATTTTGGTCAAATCTGGTCAAACTGTGGTCAAACTACTTATTCAAGAAGTATTAGTGTTACTAAATAATTATTCAAGAATATTAGTGTTACTAAATAATTATTTCAGTTTTTTGGAATTTTGGTCAAATCTGGTCAAAATGTGGTCAAACTCCTTATTCAAGAAATATTAGTGTTACTAAATAATTATTGTTTTTTAGAACAATAGTTTTAAACTCAAACAGCGAAATTTGTGACTTCATGCTCAAGCTAAACTCCCGGGGGTTAATAGGATTGACATCTTACTATTGTCAGGAAAACAACAAGTGCAGACTTGGAATCGAGGGAGAATAGAACCCGGAAGTTAAGCGTGCTCAGGCTGGAGTAGTGAGAGGATGGGTGACCGTCCAGGAAGTTAGATGATTTGGAATGATGAGGGGTGATTAGAGATTAAATTGAGCAGCTATGAGGGTGATTAGAGATTAGAGGTTAAAATAATTCAGAAATTTGAAAATTCACGCAAAAAATTCGAAAAAAAATTTCCGCGGGTTAGTAGTAGCGCGGGTTTTTACCCACGCTACTACTAACGGACGTAGTAGTAGCGCGGGTGGCACCCGCCCTACTGCTATACGTTAGCTGTAGCGCTGGCCCCCGCGCTGCTAATAGGCCCAAAAACCCCGCTACTGCTAGGCTTTTCCCTAGTAGTGTCGAAGAACCAGGTTAGCCTGGCATTGGGACTCACGCTCGGCTCCGGGACGTACCTCAGGTTTGGCATCCCCATGGTAGCCAGCTGTGTGGTGATCCTTCTGGCGACGCCAGCAAGGCGGTCGATCCAGAGTTTCTCGCCTTTCACAAACTCCTCGTGGTTGGCGGCTTTGTTCTTCCGCAGTTGCCTCTCCTTCTCCAGATTCTTGGTCAGGGTCTCCTCCCGGGCCCTAACCTCCGACAGCGTCCCCTCGAGACCCTCCAGCTTCAGCTTCAGGTCTTTGGATTGAGCCGTTGGCCTTAGAGAGTAGCTCGGCCTTGCCGAGGACTGTGGCCTGCGCGTCAGCCAAAGCGCCTTTGGCCGCGTCCCTCTCCCCCGTCAGCTCCAGGAGCTGCTTCTTCAACCCGTCCCGCTCCACCCCCAGCTTGTTCACCTTGCCAGCATGGACCTCGGCCTGGGCATTGAGTGCCTCCTTGTGCCTCTGCTCTAATTCCTGGGTCCGCTGCATGACAAGCTTCTCGACCTCCTCGTCCTTTTCCACGGAGTGTCGTGGCGAGTTTCTCCTCGCGAGCGGCAAGGTCCTCCTCCTGGGAGTTTAGTGCGGCCTGGTCCTGGCGCCAAGCGGCCTCATCCTTGGCGGCCTGTTGTCTCGCCGCCTCTTGGGCCTTCTTGATATCAGCCTGCTTCATGACAAGCTCCAGCTTGCGCTCGGCCAGCAGATACTGGGCGGCCTTCAGTTCCACACAGGCCTGGCGGAATCGAGCCTGCGCCTCGGAGACGCACCCCTCGAGGTCCTCCTCCGCCTTGTCCACCACCGCCATCCTGGACTTGGCCTTGTCCAGGCGGGCACGGTGAAGCGCCTGGAGCTTATGGAAGTTGGCGCTCGTGCCCTGGAGGAGCCGCTCTTCCTGGGAACCTCCGCCACCGGCGCTCGGTTCGTCGACAACCTCAATCCCGGCGGCGGCAAGCACCTCGTTGTCGAACACCTCCTCCTCGACGGGCGCCCTGGTGCTCGCCGTCCATGGGAGGTGGACGAACAGGTCGTTGCTCACCTTCAGGTACTTGCCTGAGCCAGAGGCGGCGGAGGAGGAAGGATGGTCGTCAACCACCTCCTCCTCGCAGCGGCCTTGCTGGCCTCCCTGGCAGGCCCCTTTCTGGCCTCCTTGGCAGCGGCCTCGCCGGACTCCCCGGCGGGCCCCTTGGTGGCGTCCTCAGCAGCTCCCTTGGCGGCCTCCTCAACGGCGATCTTGTCGGCCTCGGTCGCGGCATCCCAGGAAACCTCCTCAATGACAGTGTCCACATCCTCCCGGCCCGCCGAGGAAGGATCTGGATACCGAGAAGGGGAATGAGGTGAAGTCAAGACCAAAATTCAAAAGAAGAAAAACGAGCGGGGACAGAAGGCAAACAACTCACCCGTGTCAGGCTGGGAAAAAGTGGCCCCCTCCCCACCAACATTCGGTGCCGGGACGGAGCCACCGGCGCCCGGGTTCGCCTCCTCCTCCGTGTACATAGGCTCGGTGATTGTCGCCCTTGTCGGGACGCCCCTTGTCGTGGAATTGTCACGGCAGATGTCCTAGTGTGAGGACTTAGTCATGAGGCCAACACATCTATGTGGTAGCTTGAGAGGGGTTGAGCGGAATCGAGAGACGCAACGCAAGACAAGGGTTTAGACAGCTTCGGGCCCCGGGAAACATCATCCGGTAACAACCCTACGTGCTGTTTGAGGCTATGTCTCATTATGATCATGAGGAAGTCGCCGTAAACCGGCTCTCCCAGTTAACCCTAACCCTTAAGATTGTTTCTTCTTACTTGTCCCTCTTTGGGGAGCCCTACCCCTCCTTATATAAGTTGAAGGGGCGGGTTACATGTAGAGTACAACTCGGACTTAAGACTTAACTATTATGACTTCTCTTCATGGGATTGTAACATCTTGGGCTTCATAACATCTCGGGCATCATAACTCCTGGCAACCCAGTTATCACTGTCTGTCGGGTTATAACTGGTGCCGGTTTAAGATGGTCTGCCGGTTTATGATTGGCTGCTGAGTTATCATCTGACTTAACTCCTGTCTTAACTTTCAGCCGGTTTACCGTCTGGGTTAACTGCCTGTTTTACCTGGTTGTCTTAACTGTCAGCCGGTTTAACAACCTGCTGGTTTACCGTCTGACTTAACACCAACCAGTTTACCACCTTCCTTAACACCTACCGGTTTAACACCTGCCGGTTTACCAAGTCCCAGCCGGGTTATAACTCCGGCCGGATCATACCGCGGGGTATATCCCCGACATTAGCCCCCAGTTTAATTTGGATTTATCCATGTTAAACTGATTTTGATCATCCTTAAGTCCTTGTTACTTCCTTCTTCTATAAAATCCAGGTCCATAGGCCAGCTTCATAATCAATTTGCTGATATTGGTTTGTCACAGAGAAATATTGTGAAGAATAACTCCTTTGACTCAGCTCCCAATGCTAAACAAAAATATTGATCTTTGAAATATTCATCTGATCTTCAGCCGGCTTAAGAATGTAGAACTTAGCCGGTTTAAGGATGTAGAACTTTGTCGGTTTAAGAATCTAGAACTTTGTCGATTTATCATTGTCGGTTTACAAATATTGATGGCACCGGGTCATAATTGTAGTTAACATCAAGCTTGAAAATGTACCTCTTATATGCCTATCACTTGTAGCCCCCAAGTCTTAAGAAGGTAGCACAGCAACAGCTTAAGATTTGCTTCAATATGAATGTCACAAGCTTGAAGAAATCCAGGTTGTTCATCTCAATCACCAGCCAGAACTGAGCATTCCACATATGTAGCCCCCAAGTGTTGGGTTGTCATGCTTGCAGCAACCTGGGACTTGAAATTGCCTTATGCTAATAAAAACTTCAACCAGTGTAGCCCCCAAGGGCCGGCTCAGTAAGATAATATTGAGCTGGGACTTTATATATACTTCATTGCGAATAACATTATATGATGTAACCCCCATCATGGGGCTTGAACCCACGTCCACAAGGTTAAGAGCCTTGTGCTTTACCAACCGAGTAGTGGACCCTTCAATATAATGGATTAAAAGCTTTAATACCTTGAATTGTTGACAGGAGCAATTGGTAGCCCCCAAGGGCCGGCTCATTACGATGTGATGAGTCGGGTCTTCAATAAGGTGAGAAAACAATGACTTTGCATTAGCCCCCAAGTGTCATGATGCATGCTTGCAGCAACATGAGACTTGTGTATTTGATGCAGTCTTAACTTGAATAATGTAGCCCCCAAGTGCCGGGTCGTAAGCCTGCAGCGACTCGGGACTATTCCTTCAATTGTAGAATAAATCATATCCATTGATAATATGATAGCCATTGCGCTAAAGCGACTTTGAAAGCCTTAATCATAATACTGGTTATTGATAACCATAATAAAATCCAGCCATGTTGGGTATTAAAGATTTTGAATAATATAACCTGGTTTGAAAACTGATTCCTGCCATATAAACCGGTATATTCATGCACATATGATACATGCTATGATGATGTAATGATGATGCAACGTATGATGCAATATATGATGATGTATATGTATGATCAAGAGGGTTTAAGCTATGGTTCGGATACGACCAGAGCCCACATGTAGTCATAATTGTGGCATTGCGTCGATCAAGAGGTGTAGCTATGCTTCGAATACAACCAAGCCCCCAAGTAATTTCCCTAGTGCCCTTATGCCTATCAAGAGGTGTAACTATGGTTCGAACCCATAGCCCCCAAGTGATTTCCCTGGTGGCCTTATGCCTATCAAGAGGTGTAGCTATGGTTCGGATACGACCAAGCCCCCAAGTGATTTCCCTGGTGCCCTTATGCTGATCAAGAGGGTATAAGCTATGGTTCGGATACGACCAAGCCCCCAAGTGATTTTCCTGGTGGCTTTAAGCCTATCAAGAGGTGTGACTATGGTTCAAACATAGCCCTCAAGTGATATTGTGAGTTGTGCTCAAGGGATACCCATGTTTGAGTTATGCTGTGCAGCAGACTCTCTTTGGCCCCTTATGATAATATAGGCTTGATAGTCGGATTACCGAAGTAACCAGAGCTGTGCTCTGATGATAATATTGGCTTGATAGCCGGATCAAGAGGTGTAGCTATGGTTCGAATATGACCAAGCCCCCAAGTGATATTGTGAGCTGTGCTCAAGGGGCACTTATGTTTGAGCTGTGCTTTTGCAACAGACTCTCTTTGGTCCCTTTAATTTTTTCTAAGAGCTCGAGCTTTGTGAGAGATAATACTCTTCTTGAACCGGAAATTCTTAGACCGGATATTGAGAGCTTCAAAGCTTTATGGGAGAGAGATGACTCTTCAACCGGATTTTGAACCGGAATCCTTCTTTTTAAACCGGTCGCGGCAATGTAAACCGGCATGGACGGGTAAATTATTCTCCTCGTTGCAAGCCGGTGCAGACACATGAACCGGTGACCCGTTCATCGGGTAATGTGACACGGAGGAAAACGCCGTTGTAGAACGTTACCAGTGCGTGCCCTATCCCCGCAGTAGAATAATAATTTCACCTGTATATAAAAACGGCAATAGGGTAGTGTAATGGTGCTCAGAGGAATGTACTTATAAAATATATAGGAGGGATAACACCGGATTTTGTTTTTGTCGGATGAACGCAGATGATGGTGCCATGTAATACTGAATAATATATGCATATTGAGCTCTGCTGATGTGATGTAGTATAACATCCACGTGACCCTCCCCCTTTTTTTTAAACGAACAGTTGGTCTTTCTGATATAGTATTGCTCTGTATAGCTTTAGTATTTGTAGCACCAGTCATCCATGTATCCTTCCCTCCTTTGTCTTTTTCTTGTCTCACATGAGGTTTGTACATGGATCACTTTGATTGAAAATACCATGCAAGGTCACTCGTGAGCCGTGATACTCCCATGTTGTGACTGCCAAGTACGTGGAGGGGTAACTTGATCGATGTGACGCAGCACCTTTAAACCGGAAAAAAAATAACAGAACGTCATTTGCCTCCCTCTGCTGATACATGTCATCTAGACTCCATGCACTTACTTTCGCTCTCTCCACCTGATTTAGTATAGATGTGTTGAACCCTGGCCGGTTTAGTGTAGCAGAGAGGCACCCACAGTAGCGCCAAGCTGGCCACAACGGAAGGTGAACTGCGTCTGTGGCGGGCCGAAGTAGCTCGCGATCTCGAGGCTAATCTGGAGCGGTTTATAGGAAGGCCACAGCAGCGGGCGAAATGGCAACTCAGAGAAGAGTTGACCCGGCGGGGGAGCTTCAGAGGTGGCTCAGGAAATGGCGTTTTATCTGTAGTGGGCTGCGGCGCTTTCAGCAGAGCAGGGGGCGGCGACTCGGACAAGAGGCGCAGACGCATAGGTACGTGGCAGCGGGTCTGGCTTGAAGCCTCGACGGAGACGGCCACGAGGCCGGACGGTTTGAGGTGCTGCGGTGTGAGTCAAGGCGGAGGTTCGGCGGGTTGAATCGGCGGCGGCGTGGTAAACCAGCAGGTGTCGCAGTCCGGGTCCGACGTGGGCGGTCCGAGGCAGCGGCTGAAACAGCCAGGCCGGCCTGCGGCCGCCCGAGAGGAAGTTTTAACCCGGAGCTGTGGGGTAGACCGGCGGCGGGTCACGGCCTCGGCGGCTCTCCCACTGCAGTCGAGCTGTAAACCGGTGGGCGCGGTAAGAGCCTGCGAGGCCGGAGACAGTCGCGGCAGAAGGGGCGGCCTAAAGCCATGGAGGCGGGGGAGCGAAGGTGATTCGACAACAGTGCGTGGCGGAGGCGGCTCGGAGGAGACCGGCGACTCATGCCGGCATCTTAACTTGGCCTCAGCGAAGGGGAGTGAGTTGCGGGCACAGCGGCAGCTTGCGGAGGATGAAGAACGAGCCGGTCGGTGGCTTGCGAAGGTAGCGCGGCGACTCGGCAGCCCGGCGCGGGCGGAACGACGCAGCACCGCGGAGACGGGTGGTGATGGGACACCGCGACAGCGGCGTGAGATGGTGCAGGGCGCGGAGCCTGGCCGTGGTGAAGGCTGTTGGACTTCAGCCCTCAGGATCGATCACATAAAAATAGACGAACATGCACGCTCAAATTTTTTTACCAAATACACATGTCATACTTTTCTTTTTCCTTTTTTTATTTTCTTCTTTTCTCACGATGTTACATCAAAACTACAGCCATGGTCACGTATATATATACATGCCCTGGCGTCTAAACTAGCTAACCTAGTCGGACACAAAACTAACTCCTAATACTACTCAAATCGGAACACCTAGCCGACCCTAACTACTACTCGTGTATAGACGCAACCTAATCAGCTAGCTAAACTAGCATGGACTCCTATACCATCAGCTCGTACTTGACTCAACTAGGAAACTATCCTATCCTACACGTGCCAGGACTTAACCAGACCTAATAATCAAGATTATTTTTAACAATCTCTCCCTAATCTTGACTGTCATCTCCTCATGCTCACTATGTCTTGATCTTCACTCGCTGGAGATCCATGACTTGACGATCCAAACTCCGATGTACGATCCGGACTACCAGCCCACATGGTCGCATCTATGCATACAACGTGCAAGACTAAACACATCATCAGTCTTTACGTCGTACAACTTAACTGGTCACTGTCCCACTACATGTCGAGCTTGATCTTCAACTGTCATATCCATACACTAAGTATGACCCGCCTGGAAACATGCAGTGCCTCCTTGCTCTGCCATGTTGTGCCACCTCCATTGCTTGGCCGCTGTCTTGCACTCGGTCCGCACCATACTCCTTGTACTTGCTCGCAATAGATCCGCTCTCCACTGCTCGCACACCTCCTCGCTTTACGATGGTTTCACCTACCACCATCCGCCTACGGCATCACACCGAACCCACGCTGGCCGCAATCAAGACGCTCCACAAGGACATGGACATAATTCACGGAACACCATGCACACCGCTTCCACTTCAACAAATCATCACCAAGACGAGCACTTGGACACGACGACGACTCACAGACTCAACGACGACTGACCGTGCAAACTCGCACGACACCTTGACTCATCCGACTCCCCCGGACGATGATCTTGATGAGCTCCAGCACCGCACCTCGGCACCACCTCTCCCATCAATGATCTTCTTCCACAGCCTTGCAGACGACAACCTACCGTCTCCCTCCTTGTCGCTCCGACGAACGACGATCGCTTGTTCCTCCTCTTCGCCGCATCATTCAGCGACTTCATGGTCCGCCCCAAGGCGCTGGTAGATCGCCACCCCGGGGCAAGCGTTCGAACCTGAACCTTGCTCTAGATACCAATTGTTGGACTTCAGCCCTCAGGATCGATCACATAAAAATAGACGAACACGCACGCTCAAAAACTTTTGCCAAAGGAACGTGTGGTACCTTTCTTTTTCCTCTTTTTATTTTCTTCTTTTCTCACGATGTTACATCAAAACTACAGCCATGGTCACGTATATATATACATGCCCTGGCGTCTAAACTAGCTAACCTAGTCGGACACAAAGCTAACTCCTAATACTACTCAAATCGGAACACCTAGCCGACCCTAACTACTACTCGTGTATAGACGCAACCTAATCAGCTAGCTAAACTAGCATGGACTCCTATACCACCAGCTCGTACTTGACTCAACTAGGAAACTATCCTATCCTACACGTGCCAGGACTTAACCAGACCTAATAATCAAGATTATTTCTAACAAAGGCAAGGTCATGGCAGAAGGGTGCGGTGCCGGTGACTCAACCCGGCGGCGGCTCAAAACTTGGATGCCGAGTGGCGGCTCAAAGGTAGGCATATCCCGGTCCGTCTGGGGCTCATCCAGTGGTCTCGTGGCTGAGGCGGACTGTAGCGGAGCAGGCTGCTCGTCGAGGCCAGCGCTGTCGAAGCGGTTCGTCGGCGCCGGAAATAGGTAGGTGATGGCGACCCAGACAGGAGACGAGGCGAGGCCGCGCGGTGATGACCCGGCGGCCGCTCAATCCAGATGATGAAGAGGGGCTCGATGGCGACCGGGTCGTTGTCAAAGAGGCGAGGCGGAACTATCCCCGCATCTTCCAGATCAGACAAGGCTCGCAGGCGGAGGCAAGACCAGCTTTGAGGCGGACGACGGCCACCAGCGGCGGTGAAGCGGCGAAGTATAAAGGCGGCTCAGTCAAGCGGAGGTGAAGCAGGTCAATTCTGGCGCCAGCGGCAACTCGGCGGTGGCGGTTTTGAAGCAGAGGCAGCACGAGGGTTATTTCTCTTGTGACGATATACTCCCGGTTTTAGTTTCAGTCGACAAGGCACAGAAGGCGAAACAAAACTGCGGCGACAGGGCGTTTTGTTCAAACCGAGGCGGGTCCTTGCTTGCAGCGCGGTGGTCAAGGCGCGTTGCTGGCCCGGTTTGAGGTGGAGACGCACAACCGCTGCTCTAGGTGAAACCCGCAAGAGGATGATGACTCGGTTTGGCACGTAGCGGCCATTGATCGGCGACAGAGGTAGGATGAAGGCCGTGGCCAGTTGGATCAATCCACGTCTGAATCGTGGCCGCAGTCCGGCTTAGATCAGTTCATTCAGCTGTGTATAGCAATCTTTGTAACCAGTAATATGCTCTGTACGCCTCCACACGTCCTAGTGGATAATGGTATAATAGTTGACAATTTGACTTTGGTCTTCACACATAAAGCAGCAACGGTAGATCAATGCTTGCCTCGGGACTTGATTCCCTTGCGGATGCTGCGTACGGAGTAGCAGTTGCAAGGCGTCGGAAGAGCAAGGATAGCTGCAGCCCTTCGGGATTCTCCACCAGGTAAAACAGATAAAAAGTTGTGAATACGACAACTCGGCAGAACCTGCGGTCGGACGGATCGCCTGAATTTCCAGTCGGGCCGTAGGTAAGAACATGGCAGATGAATCGCCTCCTGCAGAAAACCTCAACCCGGAATAAGCGGATTACCACGGCGCGTAAGGCGGCCGCATAACATATAACTCTAAAACAATCTCAATTTCATATCCGTCGCCGCAGCATACATCGTTCAGTCTTGACTGACGGATTCATCATTGATGTGAATTTTTCCACCACGGCTTTTGTTGAGCCGGGAAATTGCAAACTTCTCGAACCCTAAAAAAGATCCCTTCAAGAACTCAACACCACCGTGCGCGGCCCTACGGTGGGCGCCAACTGTCGTAGAATTGTCACGGCAGATGTCCTAGTGTGAGGACTTAGTCGTGAGGCCAACACATCTATGTGGTAGCTTGAGAAGGGTTGAGCGGAATCGAGAGACGCAACGCAAGACAAGGGTTTAGACAGCTTCGAGCCCCGGAAAACATCATCCGGTAACAACCCTACATGCTGTTTAAGGCTATGTCTCATTATGATCATGAGGAAGTCGCCATAAACCGGCTCTCCCAGTTAACCCTAACCCTTAAGATTTTTTCTTCTTACTTATCCCTCTTTGGGGAGCCCTACCCCTCCTTATATAAGTTGAAGGGGCGGGTTACATGTAGAGTCCAACTCATACTTAAGACTTAACTATTATGACTTCTCTTCATGGGCTTCTTAACATCTTGGGCTTCATAACGTCTCAGGCTTCATAACTCCTGGCAACCCAGTTATCACTGTTTGTCGGGTTATAACTGGTGCCAGTTTAAGATGGTCTGCCGGTTCATTATTGTCTGTTGAGTTATCATCTGACTTAACTCCTGTCTTTATTGTCAGCCGGTTTAACAACCTGTCGGTTTACCGTCTGGGTTAACTGCTTGTTTTACCTGTCTGTCTTAACTGTCAGCCAGTTTACTGTATGACTTAACACCAACCAGTTTACCACCTGCCTTAACACCTGCCGGTTTACCACCTGCCGTAACACCTTCCGGTCTACCAAGTCCCAGCCGGGTTATAACTCCGGCCGGATCATACCGCGGGGTATGTCCCCGACACCCTTCGGGGTGGCGTGGTTGATGGAGGCGGCATGTTGGGGGTGGCCCTCAGTGGCTCCTCCTTTTGCCGTCCTCCTCCTGCAACCACGGCAAGGTCAGCATCAAAAGATCATGCCCCAGCACAAGTTGATGGGGAGCGAGTGATGAACGCACGCTAGGGGCTGTGTCGGGGGCTGCTATACGGGCTGCTCTCCACCACCAGCAGCGTACTCGAGGAGATCGCCGGGGGCTAGCCGCCCATCGAGGCCCTGGCCCTCTTCGCCACCCTATGGGCCAGCGTCTCCATATCCCTGCAAAAATGAAGACAAGTCAAGAAAAGCGGCACGGTCTGAGGGGACGGAGATGACAAAAGACAAGATACTTACTCATCCTCCGCCTCCTCTTCTGTTGCCTTCCTCTTCCTCCTCGGGCTAAGGGACCCGAAGTCGAAGACGACCTATGAGTCGTCGTCCGCGGGAGGAGGGGAAGCAGGTGGAGTCCGAGGACACTTGGACGAAGAAGAGGCAGTCACTTTCTTCTTCGCCACCGCAGCCTTCACCGCCTTCCTCGCCGCCGCGGCCCTCGTCTGGCACACAGATGCCTCCTAGGCTTGTTGCGATTGCGCGGCCCTGCCGGGCCAGACCGGCTCGCCAGATCTGGCCCGCCGCAGGACACGCCCTCTCCCCGTGGTTGGGGGCTCGACAGCCTTGCCCTCCTCCTCGAACGACTCATCGACCACATCTTCAATGAGACGGGCCCCGGTGCCGGTGCTGCTGGCATCCCCGCGGATTCCGCCCACTGGGCGAGCTCCCTCTCCTCCGCGGCCGCCGCGGCCTCGTCCTCCACGCCGCCAGCGCTGCCGGCCTCCTTGGCGAGCTCCCCCTCCACCGCCCTGGCGGCGATATAGTCCAGCTCTGCTTGGGTGGTGTCCTGGATGAGCAGCGGCTCATCACGGATGTACTTCTCCGACAAGGTGTCGAAGAACTCCTGCACCTGATCCTCCTCCGGCTCGGACCAATTCGGGTCAAGGCCATGCGCATTGAAGTCCTGCATCATGGCGATGATATCAGTTTGGCGAGAGTTGTTGCTCAGCGGGACCACCCGCGCCGGCAACCCAAAAAGGGGCCCCTTGCCAACCTTGCCGACCTTCGCGGCCTTGCCAGTCCTCTCGGCCCTACCGTCG
The DNA here is from genome assembly GCF_056163025.1 of Triticum urartu. Taxonomy (NCBI): domain Eukaryota; kingdom Viridiplantae; phylum Streptophyta; class Magnoliopsida; order Poales; family Poaceae; genus Triticum; species Triticum urartu. The sequence continues at coordinate 545,355,526 of NC_141877.1, forward strand.
CAGTTCACGTCGAGCTGCAAAAGCCGCTGGCAGAAGTGGGCATGCCACATCACCGTGAAGTTATGGTTCAAGCCGGGGCGAAGCCTCATGATGTCAGCCGCATTCCTGAAAAGCCAGGCTGGCCTCCCCTTGTTGTGTAGTGGAACGATTCCGCGGTGGATGAAATCCGCCCCAATCATCTCCAGGGTGCACTACAAAAAATACACTTCCGTGATGATACGTGTTTGTCACAGTAGGCCATATTTTCTGTCATGCATGTACATCCATGACAAATTTATGACAGAATCAAGATAGTCATACCTGTGCTGTCATAGAAGTGTTCCATGACATTACCAAAATTATCATCATGGAAGTTTCCACTTCCATGACGATAAATCGCGTGTCACAGAAGTGCTTTCGTCAAGGGTGACCGACACATGGCATCCACCATAACGGAACGCCATTAAGCTATTGGGTCAGGTTTTGGATCCGATAACCCATTAACAGCCCGGACCAATGGGGATTTTCCACGTGTAAAATTCTGATTGGCTGATGGAAACACGTGTCAGCTCCACGTTGGCACAGGTGTCACTCATCCAATGGCCGAGATGTGCCTATGATATGTTGACACGTGGACCGGCCCAAAGGTGGCCCATAAAGTTTAAATGGGCCAGCACAACTAAAGGCCCACAAGATTTTGCGGTCCATAATGGGCCAGCCCAGCAATAGGCCCACGAGATTTTGCGTATCATAATGGGCCGACCCAGCTAAAGGCCCACGAGATTTTGCGGGACATAATGGGCCAGCCCAGCTAAAGGCCCGCGAGATTTTGCGGACCATAATGGGCCGGCCCAGCTAAAGGCCCAACATTCTCAGTTAAGGCCCGTACGGCTAGTGTGAAATCGGCCCGTCAACGGCCTGTCCTAAACTTGTCATCATCGCGGCCCATGGTCACTTCTGGCCCATTAATAGTCCGCTAAGTGTATGGGCCGAATTACGGCCCAGTGTATTTCCGGCCTGTTAAAGGTCCTGCATCATTTGGGCCCATTTACAGGCCATTGAAACTTTCGACCAATAAACGACCGTGAAGGATTTGGGTCCTATTCGGCCATGTCTGCCATTCGGCCTGTTAGAGGCCCACTATAGATTTGGTCCACTTTCGGCCTGTTGTGATTTTCGACCTGTTAACGTCGGACAAAATCCATGGGCCATATGTGGCCCAACGTCACATCAGGCCCATTAACGGCCCATATAAAAATGATGATAATCTAGCCCGACCAAACTTCTGGCCTGTTAAAGGCCCGTGTATTAGGTCGGCGCATTTACGGCCCGTCCGAATTTTGGCCTGTGAAAGATCTGCATCGTAAATGGGCCCAATCTCACTTTTGGTCTTTTAAAGGCCCATGTTTTTTATGGGCTCGAGATATTTACACCTATAAACGGCCTATTGTTACTGAGGGCCCAAATTATGTTTAGGCCTGTTAAAGGCCCACTATGGGCATAGGCCTACCAGAAAATATGAAATCTTATGCTGATTTAGGCCCAGATATTTTTAGTGGGCTACATGCAAATTTCGGCCCATAATCGTTTTTAGCCCAATTGAAATGGGCCCGAAGAATGTTGGCATGTTGGGCTCCTACGAAGCTTTCGACCGAATACATTACTAAGATAAACCTACACTATACAAAAATAGCGTCGTAATTATTGCAGCCTTTGGCAGCATCATAAATGATGTATCACAACAAAAGTCCTGTTGGCATAAAGTTTACAGTCCTTGCAGATAAAAGCACCATAAGATGTATAGAAGCACAAATCATTTGACCTGAGTGCTAATGTTTCAGGCTATAGAATCTGATGGAGCAGCACGATCTTCACCTCTTTTCCGCCATTGCTCTTGAACAACTAAGCGAATTTCTGATAGTCTGGTTTCAAAATCATTCATATGTTGACGACATTTGTCAACCAATATTCTTGTTTCCAAAACGACATCCATTAGGGATTGGACTTGTGTCTAGAGAACAGATATATCACTCTGTCTAGCAGGAAGATTTTGTTCAGTAGGCGATTTGGACGAGGTTACCTTGACAACCAACCCAGAATTATGCAGGAAGGTGCTTTTTTGCACTGTTAGTGGAGAGATACTGGCGCACTGCAGCAAGAGGTGACATTGTGCCTGTGGTAGCCTCGTCACCTTCAGGTGGTTGTGGTTGTTCAATCATTTTTTTCATAGCTTCCTAAAAGGTTGAAATTGTAGATTAGTGTAGCAGATAAGTTACTAATGAGACAAAAACAAACAAAGTAGGTTACACGTTTATACATAACTTATTTTGGTGAACTACTGTAATAAATTAGCATGTATTGTAGTGCCAACTACATAATAAAATCACTTTCAGAACATATGTCCATGTAGCATGCCTACTATATTGTCTATTTCCTCACATTCGTTGACATCTAAGGATAAAGAGGCATGGTTTAAAGTAGGATGAACATAGTATGACATCATTCATATCATGGGCAAACAGATATAAAACAAACAGGCTATTTTATCATTGTGTGCGCACGTGAACATAACAACTAGAATACAGATCAAGACCAAAAGAATATCCTTCATATGTTTTAAACCATGTAAGGTGAAATGATACGTTAAGACAACTGTGTATAAAAGTGAACAGAGTAAGTGACATTGGCTGCAAACCAAGTAGTTAAATGAACACATCACAGTACCGATCAGTTCAAAGGCAGGAGGAGTGAGGACTTACAACAGCGGCTTGAACTGGTGTGCTCATGCCCTTCATCTTGCTGGTGTGGCAATCCTTGAAGATTTGCACTGCATTCGATTCAGGTTCTTTTTGGTCTGCACAGGCTTTCCTCTGTATTTGGAACAAGTCAATATAGATACGATAATATGGCACAGAAAAAAGAAGGAAGTAGCAGCTATTTACAAGAGCCTCGAAGTGTGCAATATAGTTACGAGATCTTGTTGTCTGTTGGAATTTCACTTTAGAATGGTTGGTCTTGTTCTTCAAACAGTTAGCCTAGAAGAAGATACACTTGTAAGGCACATACATAAATACAAGTTCAATATGTGGTCTGATCAAATACATATAGCCTACCTGATACTTTGGATCAGACCAGTGTTTAACGAGGGTTGTCCAGTCTTCATCGGTAATATATTCCACTGGAGATGTTTGGGCGATTTCATTGTTAGCCTTCCCTTCAAAGTGAGATTTTCCAAGGTGGTACCGATATTGTCGCAGAGCAGACTGAAAAACATGAGTGCATGCTTGTTTAGTTGCATCATCTTTCGGATCCAACTCGAACCTCATCTGTTGAAAAAAGAATATGAGTCTTATTAGGAGGAAGCTAGAAAGTATGGGACAAAGCAAGACAATATTACTAATTGCGATGAATAACATTACTTACGGATAAATGGTCAAGGAAGGTGTTAAACTGGGTATTGTCTTTATCATTCCTGTACTGGATCCACGTTGGGAGGATACGTGCATGACACCTAACGGCAACGGCTGCCTCTGATACTAACTTGGCTGACTCTGCAGCATCACGTGGCCTTTTTAAACCTGCCTCAAAATGGATCTTCATTCTTCCTCTTTTAGATTTTGTTAATCTGTCAAGCATTATCCCTGATGTCTGTTTCCGCTTGGGTCGTGGTGCTAGTTCAACAACGAATATGGAAAGTGTTAGTGTACATCAAACTGTGAGAGTACATATAAAGGAGCATGCAACTGCAACTTGACTCGGTCAGGTACCGTCTTTGGTGTTGCTGCTCATGAGGTTCATCTGATCTTGCCAAGTCCTATTGTGTCGGCAGTGCTTCGAAGGTAGTGTTAGGTGTGAAGGCAGCTTGGGAACTAGCCAGTTCCGGAGCAAACAAACAAGTAACTCGTTCAGATGCTGGTACAGTTGAAGTGGATGTTGCAGCTGGTGGAGCAGGTGATACTGTGTTTGTAGATTTAGCCGGTGGACTTGGACCTTCTACTGCACTATAAGTACCAGCAGAATCTGGACGGCAAATCCTTTTCTGTTTCACTTGACGAGTAACACCACTCCCTACTATATTATTTTCCTTGCTCTTTTTTTACTTTGCCATGTGTCAAGCCATACCCACAACATAAAAGAATAAAATCGCTCTTCAGAACTCATTGATGCATGATACAGACAAGCAATACTTTGATGTAAGACAACCATATGAGGATGGAATATGTAAGAAAAACAGGACGGCATGACATATTCACAGCTACGATGTGTAAACTAAGCAGAAGGATTTTCAAGAAAATAGAAGTAATGCAAGCTAGACACCATATGAAAGATGCAACCAATATTACTCTGCCAAGTTAAAAGTGTCTTGTCATAAGTGGCAATTCGAAAAATTAGAAGCAGTACAACGTAGAAATCAATGCAAGATGCAACCAATATCAAATTGCCATGTTAAAAGTGTCCAATCATGAGTAACTAATGCGGGATACACAACAGCAGTACTTTGATATAAGAACATGGTATGATAGATAGATGCAGTGTATTCTATACACAGAACGCCATGTCATATGCACATGTATAACGTATGAACTCAGCAGGTGCAATTTAATCAAAATAGAAGAAATACACGCTAGACAACATATGCAACATGAAACCAATTATCACACTGTCAACTTAGAGCAAGCACCTGCGATGGTGGAGTACGGGAGATGAACTCATCATGTAGACTTGGGACTTCAACTTCATTAGCCATAGAAGTGGCAAATCTAGAGAGTCTCTATTTGCATCGGTGCGGAGGACCACCAACATCCCCTAACTTACTCTTTTCCTTCCTATTTTATGATATTGCCTTATGAAGTCAAAACCACAAGAAGATGAATAAAATTAGCTCTGCATAACTGGTTGATGCATGATACAGATGAACACTACTTTGATGTAAGGCAAGCGCAGGATGCGAGGATGGAATATATACAAAAAAGGACAGCGTTTCATATTCACATGTACGATAGGAGGATGGAATATGTATGAAAAAACAATAAGCGGAAAGCATTTCAACAAAATTAGAAGAAATGAAAGCTAGGCACCATATGAACATGCAACCAATATCACTCTATCAGGTAAAAAGTGTCTCGTCGTAAGTGCCATTTCAAGAAATTAGAAAAAGTACAAGCTAGAAGACAATGCAAGATGCAACCTACATCACAGTCCCAAGTTAAATGTGTCTTATGGGTAAGTGATCATTGCAGGTATAAGTTGTAAGCTACGCAGATGCAATTCAACATAATCAGAAGCAATACAAACTAGACATCATACGAAAAACACAACCACATATAACAGTTCCAAGTTAGAGAAAGCACATGTGATGGTGTAGTAAGGGAGATGTGCTCATCGTGTACACGTATGTTCTAGAAACAGGAACACGTGTCATATTCATAGGCATTATGTGTAAAGTAAGCAGATGCAATTCAACAAAGTTAGAAGCAATACAAGCTAGACATCATACGCAAGATGCAACCATATATAACAGTGCCAAGTTAGAGCAAGCACCTGTGATGGTGGAGTAGGGGAGATGTGCTCATCATGTACACGTATGTTCTAGAAACAGGAACACGTGTCATATTCACAGGCATTATGTGTAAAGTAAGCAGATCCTATTCAAAAAATTCAGAAACAATACAAGCTAGACATCATACGCAACATGCAACCACATATAATAGTGCCAAGTTAGAGCAAGCACCTGTGATGGTGGAGTAGGGGAGATTTGCTCATCATCTACACAGCTACGTTGACTGTCTAGCCTTGCGTTGTCTTGTGAATCTTGTTGGGAGGATGGCGGAGTAGAATCTGTAGAGAACCTCCGTTTCAGTTGCTTGGAAGGACCACCATCATCCAATGCCTTGCCAATTTCCTTCAGCTTTATTGATTTTGCATTGTGAGGTCAAACCGACAAAAAAATGAATATAATTCGCACTTCAGAACTCATTCATGCATGATACTGATGAACACTACTCTAATGAAAGGCAAAGTCCTGATACGAGGATGGAATATGTACGAAAAAATGGACGGCTTGACATATTCACACCTATGATGTAGTAACTAAGCAGAAGGCACTTCAACAAATTAGAAGCACTACAAACTAGGCACCATATTAAAGGTGCAATCAATATCACTCTGCCAAGTTAAAACTGTCTCTTCATAGGTGGCATTCATCAAACTAGAAGCAATACATGCTAAAAATCATATTCAAGACGCAAACCAATATCACACTGCCAACTTAAAGGTGTTTCATCATAAGTGACTGATGCAGGATACACAAGAAGAGTAGTTTCATGTAAGAACATGGTGTGATAGACAAATATAGTATGTACCAAAAACAGGAAAGCGTGTCATATTCACACGTATCATGTGTAAGCTAAGCAGATGCAGTTTACACTAATTAGGAGCAATACAAGCTAGACACCATATGCAACATGTAACCAGATATCACACTGCCAAGTTAGAGCAAGCACCGTGGATGGTGGAGTAGGGAGCGGAGACTTGGACCTTGTAATGCACTATCAGTACAAGGAGAATCGGTACAGATGCTCCATTTACGTTGCTGCAGAGGACCACCATCATCGCCTTCCTTACTCTTTTCCTTCATCTTTATTGATTTTGCCTTGTCAAGTCAAACCCACAAGAAAAAGGAATAAAATTTGCTCTTCAGAACTCATTGATGCATGATACTGACGAACACTACTTTCATGTAAGGCAGCCGCATGATAGGAGGATGGAATATGTATGAAAAACAGGACGGCGTGACATATTGACATGTATGATGTATAAAGTGTAAACTAAGCACAAGGTACTTGAACTTGTTAGAATCAATGCAAGCTAGAAACCATATGAAAGATGAAACCAATATCACTCTGCCAAATTAAAAGGGTGCCCTAACAAATGTATTTGACCAAATTAGAAGCAATACATGGCAACGGGCTAGAAATAATATGCAATATGCAACGAATAAAAGTGACTCATCGTAAGTGATTGATGCAGGATACAGAAGAGAGGTAGTTTCATGTAAGAACAAGGTTAACACATAGATGTAGTGTGTACCAAAAATAGTAAGTCATGTCATATTCACAGGTATAATGTGTAAACCAAGCAGATGTAATTTACCTAATTAGAAGCATTACAAGCTAGACACCGTATGCAACATGCAACCACATATCACACTGCGAAGTTAGAGCAAGCACCTGTGATGGTGGTGTGGGGGAATTGCAGTCATCAACTAGAGAGCTACGTTGATTGTCTTCATTTAGCCTTGCTGTTTCTTGAGAATCATGTGGGGAGGATGACACTGCACTCTTTAAACTAGTATGGCGTCTCATAGTAACCCACCCGGGTGACTGTCTCATCATAAGTGATTGACGAGGGATACAAAAGAGCATTAGTTTGATGTACCAACATGGTTAATAGACATATGTAGTACTCCCTCCGTTCGGAATTACTTGTCACAAAAATGGATGTATCTACAACTAAAATACATCTAGATACATTCATTTCTTGGACTAGTAATTCCGAACGGAGGGAGTATGTATCAAAAACAGGAAGGCATGTCATTATCAAAGGTATAATGTGTAAAGTAAGCAGATGCAATTTAACCAAATTGAAAGCAATACAAGGTAGACACCATATGCAACATGCAACCACATTTGACAGTGCAAAGTTAAAGCAAGCACCTGGGATGGTTGTGTGGCAATTGAGATCATCAACTATAGAGCTACGTTTACTGTCTCCAACTGCTGAGACTGCATCCTTTAGAGCGCTGAAACGCTTAGTGCTTATCTTCGAATTACACTGGAGCGACTTCTGTCTTTTCTTTTCAGGATTCATCAACACTGCGTCAGAGTATGAAATACCCATGCATAAAAAACAATAGTGTGAGTATGGGTGAAGTGTGTGCACAATTAGTACAGTGTAAAGGTAGAAGATAGCAGGTCGGTGAGAAATAAATGACGGGAGACATATGATAGCTCTGCAACATGCATGGCACACTAAATTACTACTGTATTCTATGAAAATAACATTTGACTGAAAACAAATAGGTCAATCCATTTTTTCTGCACCGTCCGATGTACAAAGAATGGGCAAATCGCCTTCATCTACCTGTACAAAGAATGGGTAAATCGCCTTCATCTACCTCCAGCCAGTCAGTGTTGATGAACTTCCTCGAAACGGCAGCGACCACTGGCCCATTCCCCTTCTTGCGCCCTCCCCTCGACCTCACCGCACCGCCGTGCTTGGCACCGCCCCCCGGCAATCCATTCAAGCCCCGCTGACCTCCAGACCGGGCGTAAGCAGCTCCTATGCCCCACACCCCTATGATAGACACCGATGCGCCGCTTCCCCGGCGAACAGGCGGACTAGGTGCTCCGCGCGCCTAAGCGGGTGCTGCTTCTTTTAATTGCGGTTCGACTGACCCTGAATTGAAATCTAGGCGGGCTACTGACCTCTAGCAAAGGTGAAATAGTAGAGGGAGGAACCCTTGTGCATTTAGTATCACGAAGAAGATGCAGTAAGAAGCGCTCAACTAGTTTCTTTCGTGGGATGAATACGGTGTGAGCAGAGATGTAAGGTTTGCATGAAGGGAATAGGAGTACATCTTTCTGCTGGCAGTGATGTGTCCTCCTTCTGTTTTTCCAACGAACTTCTTGTGGTTCGCTGGAAACAAGAAGTTGTGGAGGACGGTGCAGCCTTGAATGAACCCATGGCGAAGTTGTTGAGGGTGGTGTGGTGGCCGTCTGTCGGCGACGGGGAAGTAGATCCGAGGCGGCGAACAACGGCGTAGCGGGAACAGCTCCGGTGTGGTGGACGGTTGCGACAGTGGAGCGACAGCAGTGAGGCGCAGGACGGCGTGGTCGGAGTAGTTCTGGTACGGCGCACGTCGGCGTCGGCGTCGTGGAGGCAGCTCTACATCGACTTCAGCTGCTAAGTCCTTGAGGGCGTTGCGGTTGCGGTTGCATTGGACGACGACGTCGGGGTACCGGCTTCGGCGTGATGGAGGAGGGCGGCGGTGGATTGGGCGCTATGGGGTGGAGGATGGAGGAGGCTGGGGTTTCGCGGCTGGTGGAGAGGGCATTTTGGCGACCACAGAGTATGAATGGGGAAACAGAGTGAGGCGAGGAACTAAGGGGGAACAATGTTTCGGCGCGCTTGTTTGAATTTGGGGAAAGTTACAAACTTTGCCCCCATCTAAAATTTCGGACATATTGTGGGTTGGGGGTAGGACATTAATCTCAGGTGTCCCAAATGTGGGCGGGATAGATTTCGGCCGAGCGCATGGGTGTTTAGGTGCCCACGGCGTATGAATGCTTCTCGGAGGCGGTTGAGACTGGCCTCTTGGTGAAGTTACAAACCTACCCCGGTGGACATCAGGCCGATAGGCTACACGGACCAGAGTCAGGACAGTAATTTCCTACCACCAAACATTAGTCTCGCTCGGTTTCGGGTGGCCAGAGGCCTATTTGGCACTTCGTTCAATATTTGGGAGAAGAAGCATTAACGTTTTCGGTTCTCTTGAATTGAACATTCAGAATTTGTCAAACTTCACAAATCTTTACTCTTGAAAATCCTAAAGCTACGATTATTTTGGAATGGAGGTGGTATATTTGAATATACATTGTACACGAGTATATATTAAAAAATATGCAACTTACCTTAGTTCATGCATGGTTCCAGATATAATCTCCTTGGTTGCAAAAAAAAAGTTAGACATGCGTATGAATATATATAGCATGTTCAAACGCACAACAAAGATTGATACCCCCTTTTACATCTGATTTACAAATGCCATTATCTCGGGTTCAAATAGATGAATGCACTTCCTATGAATTCGAATCTTCGAAACCCCCTTTATGTTGAATTCGACATGTATTCTATTTCATAGCTAGCAATTTGGAATGTATCCATGCAAGTGACAAATGTATAAAGTGCTTCACACTAATAACATGGAGTGCACTAATTAATGTTTATATATGAATTGCAAAACCATCCATTGCCTGTATTTCAAGCCTCTCTCACTCTATGGATCGATAATATGAAATAAATACATGCACATGCTAGAATTCACTAGAGTATGGGTGTCTGATAGATTGATTTTCGTTCATACGCAATTTGAAAAATTCATGATCTCATCCAAAAATAATAATGCCATTTATATTTAAATTTAATGCGTAGAACCGCCTTTTACACGTAGATGCACTATGCATCGGCCCGTTCTCACAAACGCGCTATATATATCTCTATCTACCACATAAGTGCACACACTTTATATGCATCGGCATTTTTCTTTCACACATGCTCACAATCTCTCTCGGGGTGTCGGGGAGTCTCACGCACATGCTCTCTCTGTATCTCTCTCTTTTTCTGACTACTATGTACCACTCTTTTTGAGAGCAGCGATATGGGTCATACTACTATGTAGTAGTATTATCACAGCCGTCCGTCGGCACAGATCCGACATGCAGGCGTCATAAATGAAGTTCGTCGCCTGCCGCAGAAATTGGGGGAAATGAGGGGGGGCCTGCATGTGTGGCGTATGTACGGTAGAAATACCAAGCAGGGCGGCATGGCTAGTTGGCGGGAGTGGACGGAGTTGTGCTGACGGTACAATTGCACTGTTAGTGAAGAGATACTAGCGCACTGCAGCAAGAGGTGACATTGTGCCTGTGGTAGCCTCGTCACCTTCTGGTGGTTGTGGTTGTTCAATCATTTTTTTCATAGCTTCCTAAAAGGTTGAAATTGTAGATTAGTGTAGCAGATAAGTTACTAATGAGACAAAAACAAACAAAGTAGGTTACACGTTTATACATAACTTATTTTGGTGAACTACTGTAATAAATTAGCATGTATTGTAGTGCCAACTACATAATAAAATCACTTTCAGAACATATGTCCATGTAGCATGCCTACTATATTGTCTATTTCCTCACATTCGTTGACATCTAAGGATAAAGAGGCATGGTTTAAAGTAGGATGAACATAGTATGACATCATTCATATCATGGGCAAACAGATATAAAACAAACAGGCTATTTTATCATTGTGTGCGCACGTGAACATAACAACTAGAATACAGATCAAGACCAAAAGAATATCCTTCATATGTTTTAAACCATGTAAGGTGAAATGATACGTTAAGACAACTGTGTATAAAAGTGAACAGAGTAAGTGACATTGGCTGCAAACCAAGTAGTTAAATGAACACATCACAGTACCGATCAGTTCAAAGGCAGGAGGAGTGAGGACTTACAACAGCGGCTTGAACTGGTGTGCTCATGCCCTTCATCTTGCTGGTGTGGCAATCCTTGAAGATTTGCACTGCATTCGATTCAGGTTCTTTTTGGTCTGCACAGGCTTTCCTCTGTATTTGGAACAAGTCAATATAGATACGATAATATGGCACAGAAAAAAGAAGGAAGTAGCAGCTATTTACAAGAGCCTCGAAGTGTGCAATATAGTTACGAGATCTTGTTGTCTGTTGGAATTTCACTTTAGAATGGTTGGTCTTGTTCTTCAAACAGTTAGCCTAGAAGAAGATACACTTGTAAGGCACATACATAAATACAAGTTCAATATGTGGTCTGATCAAATACATATAGCCTACCTGATACTTTGGATCAGACCAGTGTTTAACGAGGGTTGTCCAGTCTTCATCTGTAATATATTCCACTGGAGATGTTTGGGCGATTTCATTGTTAGCCTTCCCTTCAAAGTGAGATTTTCCAAGGTGGTACCGATATTGTCGCAGAGCAGACTGAAAAACATGAGTGCATGCTTGTTTAGTTGCATCATCTTTCGGATCCAACTCGAACCTCATCTGTTGAAAAAAGAATATGAGTCTTATTAGGAGGAAGCTAGAAAGTATGGGACAAAGCAAGACAATATTACTAATTGCGATGAATAACATTACTTACGGATAAATGGTCAAGGAAGGTGTTAAACTGGGTATTGTCTTTATCATTCCTGTACTGGATCCACGTTGGGAGGATACGTGCATGACACCTAACGGCAATAGCTGCCTCTGATACTAACTTGGCTGACTCTGCAGCATCACGTGGCCTTTTTAAACCTGCCTCAAAATGGATCTTCATTCTTCCTCTTTTAGATTTTGTTAATCTGTCAAGCATTATCCCTGATGTCTGTTTCCGCTTGGGTCGTGGTGCTAGTTCAACAACGAATATGGAAAGTGTTAGTGTACATCAAACTGTGAGAGTACATATAAAGGAGCATGCAACTGCAACTTGACTCGGTCAGGTACCGTCTTTGGTGTTGCTGCTCATGAGGTTCATCTGATCTTGCCAAGTCCTATTGTGTCGGCAGTGCTTCGAAGGTAGTGTTAGGTGTGAAGGCAGCTTGGGAACTAGCCAGTTCCGGAGCAAACAAACAAGTAACTCGTTCAGATGCTGGTACAGTTGAAGTGGATGTTGCAGCTGGTGGAGCAGGTGATACTGTGTTTGTAGATTTAGCCGGTGGACTTGGACCTTCTACTGCACTATAAGTACCAGCAGAATCTGGACGGCAAATCCTTTTCTGTTTCACTTGACGAGTAACACCACTCCCTACTATATTATTTTCCTTGCTCTTTTTTTACTTTGCCATGTGTCAAGCCATACCCACAACATAAAAGAATAAAATCGCTCTTCAGAACTCATTGATGCATGATACAGACAAGCAATACTTTGATGTAAGACAACCATATGAGGATGGAATATGTAAGAAAAACAGGACGGCATGACATATTCACAGCTACGATGTGTAAACTAAGCAGAAGGATTTTCAAGAAAATAGAAGTAATGCAAGCTAGACACCATATGAAAGATGCAACCAATATTACTCTGCCAAGTTAAAAGTGTCTTGTCATAAGTGGCAATTCGAAAAATTAGAAGCAGTACAACGTAGAAATCAATGCAAGATGCAACCAATATCAAATTGCCATGTTAAAAGTGTCCAATCATGAGTAACTAATGCGGGATACACAACAGCAGTACTTTGATATAAGAACATGGTATGATAGATAGATGCAGTGTATTCTATACACAGAACGCCATGTCATATGCACATGTATAACGTATGAACTCAGCAGGTGCAATTTAATCAAAATAGAAGAAATACACGCTAGACAACATATGCAACATGAAACCAATTATCACACTGTCAACTTAGAGCAAGCACCTGCGATGGTGGAGTACGGGAGATGAACTCATCATGTAGACTTGGGACTTCAACTTCATTAGCCATAGAAGTGGCAAATCTAGAGAGTCTCTATTTGCATCGGTGCGGAGGACCACCAACATCCCCTAACTTACTCTTTTCCTTCCTATTTTATGATATTGCCTTATGAAGTCAAAACCACAAGAAGATGAATAAAATTAGCTCTGCATAACTGGTTGATGCATGATACAGATGAACACTACTTTGATGTAAGGCAAGCGCAGGATGCGAGGATGGAATATATACAAAAAAGGACAGCGTTTCATATTCACATGTACGATAGGAGGATGGAATATGTATGAAAAAACAATAAGCGGAAAGCATTTCAACAAAATTAGAAGAAATGAAAGCTAGGCACCATATGAACATGCAACCAATATCACTCTATCAGGTAAAAAGTGTCTCGTCGTAAGTGCCATTTCAAGAAATTAGAAAAAGTACAAGCTAGAAGACAATGCAAGATGCAACCTACATCACAGTCCCAAGTTAAATGTGTCTTATGGGTAAGTGATCATTGCAGGTATAAGTTGTAAGCTACGCAGATGCAATTCAACATAATCAGAAGCAATACAAACTAGACATCATACGAAAAACACAACCACATATAACAGTTCCAAGTTAGAGAAAGCACATGTGATGGTGTAGTAAGGGAGATGTGCTCATCGTGTACACGTATGTTCTAGAAACAGGAACACGTGTCATATTCATAGGCATTATGTGTAAAGTAAGCAGATGCAATTCAACAAAGTTAGAAGCAATACAAGCTAGACATCATACGCAAGATGCAACCATATATAACAGTGCCAAGTTAGAGCAAGCACCTGTGATGGTGGAGTAGGGGAGATGTGCTCATCATGTACACGTATGTTCTAGAAACAGGAACACGTGTCATATTCACAGGCATTATGTGTAAAGTAAGCAGATCCTATTCAAAAAATTCAGAAACAATACAAGCTAGACATCATACGCAACATGCAACCACATATAATAGTGCCAAGTTAGAGCAAGCACCTGTGATGGTGGAGTAGGGGAGATTTGCTCATCATCTACACAGCTACGTTGACTGTCTAGCCTTGCGTTGTCTTGTGAATCTTGTTGGGAGGATGGCGGAGTAGAATCTGTAGAGAACCTCCGTTTCAGTTGCTTGGAAGGACCACCATCATCCAATGCCTTGCCAATTTCCTTCAGCTTTATTGATTTTGCATTGTGAGGTCAAACCGACAAAAAAATGAATATAATTCGCACTTCAGAACTCATTCATGCATGATACTGATGAACACTACTCTAATGAAAGGCAAAGTCCTGATACGAGGATGGAATATGTACGAAAAAATGGACGGCTTGACATATTCACACCTATGATGTAGTAACTAAGCAGAAGGCACTTCAACAAATTAGAAGCACTACAAACTAGGCACCATATTAAAGGTGCAATCAATATCACTCTGCCAAGTTAAAACTGTCTCTTCATAGGTGGCATTCATCAAACTAGAAGCAATACATGCTAAAAATCATATTCAAGACGCAAACCAATATCACACTGCCAACTTAAAGGTGTTTCATCATAAGTGACTGATGCAGGATACACAAGAAGAGTAGTTTCATGTAAGAACATGGTGTGATAGACAAATATAGTATGTACCAAAAACAGGAAAGCGTGTCATATTCACACGTATCATGTGTAAGCTAAGCAGATGCAGTTTACACTAATTAGGAGCAATACAAGCTAGACACCATATGCAACATGTAACCAGATATCACACTGCCAAGTTAGAGCAAGCACCGTGGATGGTGGAGTAGGGAGCGGAGACTTGGACCTTGTAATGCACTATCAGTACAAGGAGAATCGGTACAGATGCTCCATTTACGTTGCTGCAGAGGACCACCATCATCGCCTTCCTTACTCTTTTCCTTCATCTTTATTGATTTTGCCTTGTCAAGTCAAACCCACAAGAAAAAGGAATAAAATTTGCTCTTCAGAACTCATTGATGCATGATACTGACGAACACTACTTTCATGTAAGGCGGCCGCATGATAGGAGGATGGAATATGTATGAAAAACAGGACGGCGTGACATATTGACATGTATGATGTATAAAGTGTAAACTAAGCACAAGGTACTTGAACTTGTTAGAATCAATGCAAGCTAGAAACCATATGAAAGATGAAACCAATATCACTCTGCCAAATTAAAAGGGTGCCCTAACAAATGTATTTGACCAAATTAGAAGCAATACATGGCAACGGGCTAGAAATAATATGCAATATGCAACGAATAAAAGTGACTCATCGTAAGTGATTGATGCAGGATACAGAAGAGAGGTAGTTTCATGTAAGAACAAGGTTAACACATAGATGTAGTGTGTACCAAAAATAGTAAGTCATGTCATATTCACAGGTATAATGTGTAAACCAAGCAGATGTAATTTACCTAATTAGAAGCATTACAAGCTAGACACCGTATGCAACATGCAACCACATATCACACTGCGAAGTTAGAGCAAGCACCTGTGATGGTGGTGTGGGGGAATTGCAGTCATCAACTAGAGAGCTACGTTGATTGTCTTCATTTAGCCTTGCTGTTTCTTGAGAATCATGTGGGGAGGATGACACTGCACTCTTTAAACTAGTATGGCGTCTCATAGTAACCCACCCGGGTGACTGTCTCATCATAAGTGATTGACGAGGGATACAAAAGAGCATTAGTTTGATGTACCAACATGGTTAATAGACATATGTAGTACTCCCTCCGTTCGGAATTACTTGTCACAAAAATGGATGTATCTACAACTAAAATACATCTAGATACATTCATTTCTTGGACTAGTAATTCCGAACGGAGGGAGTATGTATCAAAAACAGGAAGGCATGTCATTATCAAAGGTATAATGTGTAAAGTAAGCAGATGCAATTTAACCAAATTGAAAGCAATACAAGGTAGACACCATATGCAACATGCAACCACATTTGACAGTGCAAAGTTAAAGCAAGCACCTGGGATGGTTGTGTGGCAATTGAGATCATCAACTATAGAGCTACGTTTACTGTCTCCAACTGCTGAGACTGCATCCTTTAGAGCGCTGAAACGCTTAGTGCTTATCTTCGAATTACACTGGAGCGACTTCTGTCTTTTCTTTTCAGGATTCATCAACACTGCGTCAGAGTATGAAATACCCATGCATAAAAAACAATAGTGTGAGTATGGGTGAAGTGTGTGCACAATTAGTACAGTGTAAAGGTAGAAGATAGCAGGTCGGTGAGAAATAAATGACGGGAGACATATGATAGCTCTGCAACATGCATGGCACACTAAATTACTACTGTATTCTATGAAAATAACATTTGACTGAAAACAAATAGGTCAATCCATTTTTTCTGCACCGTCCGATGTACAAAGAATGGGCAAATCGCCTTCATCTACATGTACAAAGAATGGGCAAATCGCCTTCATCTACCTCCAGCCAGTCAGTGTTGACGAACTTCCTCGAAACGGCAGCGACCACCGGCCCATTCCCCTTCTTGCGCCCTCCCCTCGACCTCACCGTACCGCCGTGCTTGGCACCGCCCCCCGGCAATCCATTCAAGCCCCGCCGACCTCCAGACCGGGCGTAAGCAGCTCCTGTGCCCCACACCCCTATGATAGACACCGATGCGCCGCTTCCCCGGCGAACAGGCGGACTAGGTGCTCCGCGCGCCTAAGCGGGTGCTGCTTCTTTTAATTGCGGTTCGACTGACCCTGAATTGAAATCCAGGCGGGCTACTGACCTCTAGCAAAGGTGAAATAGTAGAGGGAGGAACCCTTGTGCATTTAGTATCACGAAGAAGATGCAGTAAGAAGCGCTCAACTAGTTTCTTTCGTGGGATGAATACGGTGTGAGCAGAGACGTAAGGTTTGCATGAAGGGAATAGGAGTACATCTTTCTGCTGGCAGTGATGTGTCCTCCTTCTGTTTTTCCAACGAACTTCTTGTGGTTCGCTGGAAACAAGAAGTTGTGGAGGACGGTGCAGCCTTGAATGAACCCATGGCGAAGTTGTTGAGGGTGGTGTGGTGGCCGTCTGTCGGCGACGGGGAAGTAGATCCGAGGCGGCGAACAACGGCGTAGCGGGAACAGCTCCGGTGCGGTGGACGGTTGCGACAGTGGAGCGACAGCAGTGAGGCGCAGGACGGCGTGGTCGGAGTAGTTCTGGTACGGCGCACGTCGGCGTCGGCGTCGTGGAGGCAGCTCTACATCGACTTCAGCTGCTAAGTCCTTGAGGGCGTTGCGGTTGCGGTTGCATTGGACGACGACGTCGGGGTACCGGCTTCGGCGTGATGGAGGAGGGCGGCGGTGGATTGGGCGCTATGGGGTGGAGGATGGAGGAGGCTGGGGTTTCGCGGCTGGTGGAGAGGGCATTTTGGCGACCACAGAGTATGAATGGGGAAACAGAGTGAGGCGAGGAACTAAGGGGGAACAATGTTTCGGCGCGCTTGTTTGAATTTGGGGAAAGTTACAAACTTTGCCCCCATCTAAAATTTCGGACATATTGCGGGTTGGGGGTAGGACATTAATCTCAGGTGTCCCAAATGTGGGCGGGATAGATTTCGGCCGAGCGCATGGGTGTTTAGGTGCCCACGGCGTATGAATGCTTCTCGGAGGCGGTTGAGACTGGCCTCTTGGTGAAGTTACAAACCTACCCCGGTGGACATCAGGCCGATAGGCTACACGGACCAGAGTCAGGACAGTAATTTCCTACCACCAAACATTAGTCTCGCTCGGTTTCGGGTGGCCAGAGGCCTATTTGGCACTTCGTTCAATATTTGGGAGAAGAAGCATTAACGTTTTCGGTTCTCTTGAATTGAACATTCAGAATTTGTCAAACTTCACAAATCTTTACTCTTGAAAATTCTAAAGCTACGATTATTTTGGAATGGAGGTGGTATATTTGAATATACATTGTACACGAGTATATATTAAAAAATATGCAACTTACCTCAGTTCATGCATGGTTCCAGATATAATCTTCTTGGTTGCAAAAAAAAGTTAGACATGCGTATGAATATATATAGCATGTTCAAACGCACAACAAAGATTGATACCCCCTTTTACATCTGATTTACAAATGCCATTATCTCGGGTTCAAATAGATGAATGCACTTCCTATGAATTCGAATCTTCGAAACCCCCTTTATGTTGAATTCGACATGTATTCTATTTCATAGCTAGCAATTTGGAATGTATCCATGCAAGTGACAAATGTATAAAGTGCTTCACACTAATAACATGGAGTGCACTAATTAATGTTTATATATGAATTGCAAAACCATCCATTGCCTGTATTTCAAGCCTCTCTCACTCTATGGATCGATAATATGAAATAAATACATGCACATGCTAGAATTCACTAGAGTATGGGTGTCTGCTAGATTGATTTTCGTCCATACGCAATTTGCAAAATTCATGATCTCATCCAAAAATAATAATGCCATTTATATTTAAATTTAATGCGTAGAACCGCCTTTTACACGTAGATGCACTATGCCTCGGCCCGTTCTCACAAACGCGCTATATATCTCTCTATCTACCACATAAGTGCACACACTTTATATGCATCGGCATTTTTCTTTCACACATGCTCACAATCTCTCTCGGGGTGTCGGGGAGTCTCACGCACATGCTTTCTCTGTATCTCTATCTTTTTCTGACTACTATGTACCACTCTTTTTGAGAGCAGCGATATGGGTCATACTACTATGTAGTAGTATTATCACAGCCGTCCGTTGGCACAGATCCGACATGCAGGCGTCATAAATGAAGTTCGTCGCCTGCCGCAGAAATTGGGGGAAATGAGGGGGGCCTGCATGTGTGGCGTATGTACGGTAGAAATACCAAGCAGGGCGGCATGGCTAGTTGGCGGGAGTGGACGGAATTGTGCTGACGGTACAGATGCGATCGATTTTCCTGGGCTATGGTCCAGGTTTTTCCGTCCACCTAGCAAAACGGTCACAGCCAGAAAAAGAGATAAAACCACACCCCCACCCCATCTGTGGAAAGCTGGGGGGTTGGACGGGTGCTGCTGCGCGAGCTTAATTTAAATAAATGAAGAAAAAAAGAAGGTAAATGCCACGTCGATGCATCTGAAGAGAGCTACAAGCCTCCGGATGAATCCAGGCCGAGTAAGGAAGAGAAAGCTAGCCTCTTCCTACCTACCGCACTAATGGGAGCGCTGGATGGGGGGCCTTTAATGGGCTCATTTGTTTGGATGCCCCCATCGGTTAGATACTTTCTAGGCCACAAAAAAAAGGTTGGTCGCAAAATTAGAGAAGGTTGAGGCGGGCGTCTGGCATGGAGGCGGAGGCAAAGGCGACCTGGGCGGCGGCGCCTGGCTCGGGAGCGGCGACTGCCGACGGGGGCTTCCCTGTAGATCCGGTGTGCAGGTGAGACAACCTCCCCCTGCCCTCCACTCTGCAAAACACCGTTGCGTCCCGCCCATCCCTAATTGCATCTCTGTTCGTCATGTGCAGCGAAGGTTGCCAATCTTCCCAGGCGTGGCGGTCTCGGCGGGTTCGGTCCAAGATGAAGTCAGCGATGGTGCTGGCTGGAGGAGACGTTGGGTTGTTGCCTCTTCTGTGGCTGCCCATGACAGCTGTGCCGCCGGCGCTGCCGAATGCAGTGGAGAGAGCGCCCCAGCGGAGTCGGGAGAGTCAGCTGTGAAACCTGATCCGAAATCTGTAGGCTGGATAAGAAGGTACGTTGAAAAATCCTACTGAAATAATTGTGTGGCAATTTGAGAATCTAATTTGTGTTCTCCAAGGTGAATATTATCTGTCGCTTGCAACAATAATGTACAGTAGTTCAGAAGTCTAGCATGATCTTCCTGCAGAATTAGACTAGTAGTGAAGAATTTAGTAGGCACCTGACCGAGGTCTCTGCAAACAAGAATGTGTTAGGCCAAGTTTTGTGGTTTGACTTGATTACGGTTATCGATTGCAAGGAGAGAAAAAATAAGTACTCCTGCTTGATATGTGTACTGGAGGTGCAGAACCTCACTGATTAGCCACTAATGTGGGTGGTAAAAAGCATTGACCCAGGACCTGAAAACTAAGACATATTCATATGGAAAACTAGCCACAAAATAAAGTTGAGATGCAGAGCTTTTCTGTTTGATAGCTGATGATGAATGTAAAAGTGTTGACAGTGTGTCAGAAAAAAGATTAGTTAGCAGATTTATAGGAACTGAAGTTCCATAGGGTGAATAAGATAGCAGATTTATAAGAACTGATGATACGTACGTTAGAACTGTCGATACGTAAAAAAATTGTATTTATTTTGACAGCAGCTTGTTGTTTTCGTAGCAGGGTACGAGTGGGCGCAAATCCGATAGAGCATACGCCTTGCCCTGGCAGGATGGGAGCGCTTGAGAAGACTATCAGGGGCTTCGTGGACAGGGAGGGTGATGAAGTAGTCAAGCCAGAGTTAGGGACCACTTTCGATTCCCTGACAGAGGCTTTGGCTTATGATTTTTACAATATGTATTCGTGGGAACATGGCTTCGGCATTAGATACGGGAAAACCAGGCTAAATCCTGATAAGAGGAAGACCATGCAGGAGATTGTGTGCGGATGCTCGGTATGAATGAATGTTCCAAAATTCGCAATAGCCCTGGGAGTTTTTTTTTGGTAGATTACTGACAAAGACAAATGTTTGCCTTGCAGGGGAAACCCCTTCGAGAAAATACAAGATCGTGTAGGTGCAAGTGCCCTGCAATGATTAGGCTGTTGAGGACATCGGACAACGGGTGGTACATCACAAAGCATCGTGTCAAGCATAATCATGTCATGACGCCAAATTGTGGTGAAATGTTGCACTGGCCGTCACACA
Source organism: Triticum urartu (assembly GCF_056163025.1). Classification (NCBI taxonomy): domain Eukaryota; kingdom Viridiplantae; phylum Streptophyta; class Magnoliopsida; order Poales; family Poaceae; genus Triticum; species Triticum urartu. Next base: position 545,376,613 of record NC_141877.1, read on the forward strand.
AGCACATTGACGTGTACACGAAAGACCTTGTTCGTAACCTAAGGAAGAACAACATCAACCCGAGCAAGGTGTACAACATAATTGGAGGGTTCTTTGGGACAGTGGAGAATGTGCCCTTTACGAAAAGATCTCTTCGGAGCCTGTGTGGGCAAATTAGCAGGGACGAGGCAGAGGAGGACGTGAGGAATACAAGTTTTCGATGAACTAGGTGCAAAGGACCCGGCTAAATGGCCCAACTCCGCGATGGACGGCCCTCTTAAACACCGTAACGGGAGGACCGTACTGGACCTTGACCCCCTGGGCCTCATCAATGACTACAGACAACACACTCATGCACTGTTCAAAAAAGCCTGCACTAATCGAATACATGGGCCAATACATTCATGAGCTCGAATCTCCAGGAGGACCAACCGCTGGGATAATAGTACCATATGCCAGTACGACCCATATGTAATTTTCGTATTTGTTGACATATAAACAAACTATTGAGACGATAACGTTCTAAAAGCATGTAGTCAAACTTTTGTAAGATTAGTGCTCTAACCAGCTCATAGGCATCAGTTGAGGCTGATCTCATGAGCGAGAGACATACGCCACCACGAATGGATAAGCCTTGACGCTCATTGGATTACCCACGAAACTATCCTGTAAGGCATGCATGGGCCATGATAGGCTTACCTTGTGGTCTCAAACAGCTACCCCGAACCCTGTACACCATAGATCCACAGTAAAAATAACTCAAAGAGACGGTTTTTATGTCTTGTAGCCAAAGTCATATCAGTCTCTACGGCATCTAGAGATGAATTTAGCAATTGTCTCATGGCATATCCATTAATTCCATGTCAAACAACTTGAGACAGCAGTGAAATCCGTGTCTACAAATAGAGACGGTCACTAGACAAGGCTAAATCCGTCCCTGCATACTTGCTTCGCTCTTTTGCTTGGAGAAACTAGCATCAACATTAATTTTCATTAATACCAAGTCTCAGGACTTCCACTTAACCTTAACTTTGATCGGCTTAACTCCACCTTCCCTTCCCAGTTCTCACCATTGCCAAGTGTAGGGTTGTATTCAGGGATAGATCCAGAATTCATGTACAAGGGCGACTAATAGAAAATATGAAAGGTTAAAGGGGTCCAAACATATATAAAAAGTTAGAACTTTTTGAGCTAAAATAAAGGGGTGATTTTGGACAAAAATTACAATGGTGTTAGCCATGGCCCCAGCTTGCGTACCCCTGATTCTGTCCCTGGCTATGTTATGTATATGCCCTTAGAAACCAAATATAAAGCCTACTCCTGTGAAGTCATTGCCTTAGACATGGTCGGGTGAACTAAAAAAATGATAGGGTGAATCCCGAAAAGCATGACCTATAAAACGCAAATGATATGTATTGTCCGTAGCGAGTGCTACATGCGAAATTGCTCACTAGTGCGCTACCATGGGCCAACCCATTAGAGTTAGATACATATGGGTAGACCACTTGTTTAAGCAAGCTTTTGGAAAGGATTCAAAAAAATTATTTTACTTTTCTGCTCCAATTTTATTCTATTTTTATTTTATGTTTGCTTCGATGTGCCACTTTTCCCATTTTTGAATTCTTGAACATCTTTCTGATTTTCGAATATTTTTTCATATTCATTAACATTTTTCAGATTTTGTGAATATTTTTTCATATTGATGAACATTTTTGGAATTCATGAACTTTTTTACCAATTCACAAAATAAATTCAAATTTGAGATTTTTTTGAATTGATGAAGAATTTTGAATTTACAAATCTTGATTGAATTCATGAACTTTTATAAATACAAGATTTTGTTTCTCATATTCGTGATTTTGAAATGAAAATTGAAATAGTGGAAATAAACAAATGATTGAAACCAAAAAAGGTGATGTGTGTCCTTTGCCTGCAAGCCACTGCCTGCGCTCCCTGATTGCAGCGCAGCGCATGAGCGGCACGCGCGTGTCCCCGAGCAATGCTTCGTCATATTGTTCGCTATTAATGATGGCCTGAAACCCTTTAGTGGCGCTATAAGGCCTTGTACAATGCAAATAGGTGTTTCGAGACATAAACCAGTGTTTTCAGCGGTGCTTATTTATAAAGAGTAGACGCTTATTTAGACACCCGTTATCTAAAAGTAAACACTGGTGTTTAAGAAAAAATATTTACTTTTACTTTTCTTCTTCTCTAAACACCTTGCACTGTACAACGCTTAAAGGTTCGCATTGTCCTCTTTTTTGGACCAGGCCAGCACACGAGCTTGTGCTTCTGGCGGGCTACAGGGGTCAAGGCCCAACACTTCTGTTGTTTTCACACACACACACACACACACACACACACACACACACACACACACACACACACACGAGCTTGTGCTTCTGGCGGGCTACAGGGGTGAAGGCCCAACACTTCTGTTGTTTTCACACACACACACACACACACACACACACACACACACTGGCGACAATGGGCTAACCTACCATGCCCCAAGTGGCTATTTTTTTTTCTCTTTGGTTTTTTAGTCAGTTTTGACCCCAAAAAACCTGATGTTGTTTTTTAGGTGTTAGATATTTTAAAACCTATTGGAATAAAATAATACTGTAATTAATAAACTGTTCAGTACGTGTTTTCAAAAAAGGTACAACGCATATTTAAAAATTTCACCATGTAATGTAAAACTTTCATCATATAAGTAAAAAAAGGTCATCGTATATTAAAAAATGTTCTTTGTATATTACAAAATATTTACCATATATTAAGATATGTCCAATGTATATTTGAAAAATATTCACCATATAATAAAGAAAATTCAATGTGTATTAGAAAAGTTCACCATATATTGAATAAACTACAAAAAATGTCTCAAATAACTGCCAAATAAGAAAACCAAATCAATAAAAACGTACAATATGAAAATGATAAACGAATAAGAAATTACCAAAAAAACGCAAGAGTTTTTTTTTGGAAAAACTGATTTTCAGTGAAGTACAAAAGAAAACATAATAAAAGAAAAGAAAAACGAAGCGGTGAACGACACCCAGCTCGAGTTGCCACGAACTGTCCACCCCTATTTACTGCCGCGCGTCCTTATGTCTCGCTTAACGCGAGATTGTAGGACGTCTCGCTCCAGGCAGCCACCAGATTAGGTCGTTCCATCGCGGACATAGGCCTTCAGTGCTTTTTCCTTCTTTTGTCATTTTTCATTTTTTTATTTTTCTTGTATTTCAAAATATTACGAATATATTTATCATAAAAATCAATTTATCTAAATTTTTTTTAAACAAACCCGCATTAGAAAACTATTAAACATATATAGAAAAAAGTTTCTAATGTATACAAAAATTGTATAATGTAATGAAAAATAAAGACATAAAAATGTTTAAAAATTAATTATGTATATTAAAAAAGTTGTATAATTTGTATAAAATATTTCTGGTCTATGTGATAAATGAACGCTCTTTATGGAAACAAGTAGACATAAAAAAATATGATTCAAAAATGTAAATAGTATATTTGAAAAATATTAAACTTCTATACAAAAATGTTCCTGATATATACAAAGAATGTACAATGTGTATGGAAAGTAGACATGAAAAACTATATGTTTTGAAAAGTTAATCATATATTTGTAAAAATGCTAACCATGTATATATAAAATGCTCCTGATGTATACAAAAAATTTACCATGTTCAGGAAAAAAAGGAAAAAAAATTAACAAATGTTACTCATGTGTATGAAAATCTTACATTTAAAAATATGTTAATTAGGTATTTCAAAAATGTTAACGTGTATACCAAAAAAAATCCTGATGTACACGTGTTGAATGTGTATGTAAAAAGGTGGCATGGAAAGAAAGAAAAGTAAAAAAGTGAAAACCGAGAAGCAATAAAATAAAAAATAAACAATAAAAAATGACGAAAAATAGAGAAAAAATAAAATCGGAGAAAAACTGGCAAAGAAACAAAAGAAAAATAATATAAATAGGAACATAAATAAGAAAATAGGAACCAAATAGTACGTGGAATAGAGCGAGTGAATGGCTTAAGCTAACGAGACTGCGCTACGTGAGTGTGCCTTCACACAATAGATATGCTATTCTCGTTATAAGCGATTTACGGCATCCATGTTTGCTACCCAAAATTCGTTATGCCATTCTTCTTATCTGCTAGCTTGGCGCAAACCGGGGTGCCCCTATTCGCGCTGAAGCGGGCGAGCAACGTCGGCAGGCCCACGCGCCCGAGAAGCCATAGACTATTTTTTGTATTTTTTTTATATTGTATGTTTTCGATTTTTGCTTTATTTTTTATTTTTTTCATACTTTCAAGTGTTGTTATATATACCTACCGCAAAAAACACTCTATAAACAATGTTCAATGAGTATTTGAAAATACTGAATGAGTATTTTAAAAATGGTGAACAAGTATTTAATTTTTTTGAAAAATGTTGAACAAGTATTTGAAAATGTTGAACAAGTGTTTGAAGAAGGGTTGAACAAGTGTATGAAAAATGTTGATCATGTATATAAAAAATGTTGAACATGTATTTAAAAAATGTTGAACAAGTATTTGAAAGTCTATTCATCACCCAGGGTGCAGAATTAGTTATTCTTCACCCGAGGTAATCTTATGATTATTTTATGTACATTTCACACTATGTTTATATTGGAAAAAATGTTGAACAACTATTTTAAGAAATGTTGACCATGTATATAAAAATGTTGAACAAATATTTGAAAAAATGTTGATCATGTATATAAAAATGACGAACAAGTTTTTAAAAAATGTTGAGCAAGGATTTAAAAAATATTGAACAAGTATTTGAAAAAAAATTGATGATCTATATAAGAATGTAGAATGAAAAGAAAAGAGAAACAAAAGGAAAAATATGAAAAATGAAACAACTAGGAGAAGAAAAAAGAATACAATGAAAAAATCAGGGAAGAGAACAAAATAAGAAAGAAAGAAATAAAGAAAAAACGATAAAAGAGAGAACAGAAAAAATAAAATGGAAAGAAGAAAACAAAAAAAACATAAAAAGGGAAAAACAGAGAAGAAACAATGGAAAAACCGAGTCGTTTCGACTTAAGTGAGGCCGCCCTACTAGTGAATGACGTAGCCGTGCCTAGCCCAGTGGCTAGCTGCTGGTGCCCGCTGGTATGGGGCGCACATTTCCGCTTGTTCACTATCATGTTCGTTCTTAATTTTTTATTTTATTTTATTTTAATCCAAAATTACTAATTCCTTTTCTAGTTTTATAAAATCACAAAAAATCATTATTTTCTAAAATTCATGAACAAATTTGAAATTCAAAATATTTTATTGCCATCTCCTAGGTCTCGTTGAAGACGAGAAATAGCTCCCGCGCGCAAACTGTACGGGGCGCACATCTCCCGCTCATTCACTATCCTGTTTGTATTTAATTCTTAATTTTATTCTAATAAGAAAATAATTAATTCCTTCTCCATTTTCATTAAATAAAAAAACAAATTCATTATTTTGTAAAATTGATGAACATTTTTCAAATTCAAAATATTTTATTGCTGTGAACTATTTTCAAATTCTTGGCCTTTTTCCATTTCTGGGAACTTTTTAAATTTATGAACTTATTTTAAATTTTATAAAAAATTATTTTTGCAAACTTTATTCAAATTATGAAAAAAATTCAAGTCATGGGTCAACTAGGTCATAGTTCAACAGTCAAGTGATCCACTTGACAGTCGTCAGGGGTTTAGAAAGTCGATGGGAACATCGACCAATCTTTTTTATTTTGATTGCAATGTCGGCCAGTCAAACAAAATTTGCTCACCCGCTAGCGTGCGAGCGCTGGGTTGCTTACCTAGCACAACAGACGCAAACTAGGAGCTCATGCAGTTGTTCTCATGGATTTACATGGCAGCGGCGCCGTAAGGGCCACCATTTTCACGCAGAAGTTGTCAGGGGCCCAAACGAAAAACTAAGTGTGGCATTGATGAGCTCAAAAGAAATATTGTATATATTGCACAACCACAAATCACAACATGCACACACGTGCTCATCGATCTTTTTCTTTCTTTTACGTAACTATTAACCAAAAGCACAGATCAATTCAAACATAACAAAAAATACATTGAGGTTACTAGACTACCAAACAACCACTATCATATTAGAACGAGCCCGTCGATGCGTTCTTGTCATGGCTCTCCTATTGAAAATGGCTTGACATTGATGACAGCTGGGAATTCTTCATATTTTTTTCTAAACGGTAGGAATTCCTTGTGCATACGCCTCTAAGAACCTACCCGGCCCGGCCTTGAGTCGACACAGGGGGCGACCTTCCCGGGCCCCTGAAACCATGGGGACCCCACAGGATGTGCCCTGTAGTCTATTAGAGCATCTCCAATAGCATGTGTATATTTGGATGTCTATATATCTATATAGACGATGGTCTAAAAAGATTCTCTCATATACCAGGACCATAAATAGGTGGGCCGTCGTTGGGGAGAGGAAGAAAACATGACTGCAGCTGAGTTTAGACAACGCCTTCACATTGTCCAAGCGTGGACATTGTCGAGATCGATTTAGAGAATGTGTATATTTGGATGGCCATATAAACAAGCTGTTGGGCGTCTATCTTAGACTCAGGTCGTGAAAAGCAAGTATAAACATCCATATAGACAAGCTCTTACAACCTACTAAGCCTGGTCCAAACAATTCCGTACAATGCGGGCCTACGGCCTTGATTCATTTAGGGAAAAAATTTCTCTGGGTTAACGATCTAATGGCCTGGAGGAGCGCCGTCGGCAACCGAGGTTTCTCGCACAAGAAGCAAGTACTCGTTTCGTTGTTCTCCAGTTTCCGAAATATGTATAGGTCTGGGACACACACTGGTTCGGTGTGCTTTTAGAGGCCGTCACCGTCAACTGCCACCGCTTCATTTTTAGAACTGTATTGATGCATCAACCTTGCTCGGTCTAGCTATCGTCAACGTCATCACAGCGCCCAACGACACCTTCTCCCTGCGTGCAAACAGCTGAGCATATCGCGGTCACCACTGATACACTTCAGTGCCATGCTGCCAAGTACCACCAGCCGACACAGCTTGAAGTCCTTGGAAGATCTGTCGTGCGTAGCACTTGCCGACCAGACATGACAAAGCGTAGCGCGCACCTGTCGGTTAGGCATGACTTGACATCTCCATCGAAGCTCCGTACAAGATGAAGCCGCTCCACCTCATGCCTCTAACTTCTAGCGCTGCTCCACAAACGATGCCCCCAAGAGAGAAACGACACCGCAGTGCCGCCATCGTCCGATCTGGAACACCAGATCCTAGGGTTTTCCCCGGAGCAGCACGAGTGGGTCGACAGTAGTTACACGACGATGCCTCCATCAAGGTAACGGCGAGAACGCCGCCATCGCCTGCCGTCGGCTCGGTTTTCACCGGCAACCATGTCTCCCCTACTCACAGCCGGGACTAGATGATGGATCTTGAGATCCGATCACCAAGCCACTGGCCGACCATCTCTGACGAAGAAGATGACCACCAGCTCACCACGCCGGGCACGCGTCGCCGCCGGCACCCCCATGGTGCCTAGAGGCTGACAAACCCCGACGAACACCACGCCTCGCCAGCCGCCATGGCCCAGACCCAAGCACCACCAGATCCAGATCGGATCAGGGTCAAGGGCTCCAAGCCGCAGCCACCGCGGAGGCAGCACCACTGGACGGTGCCCTGCCCTCCACCCCGTCGTAGGACCGAGTTATCGCCGGAGCTCCGCCGCGCCACGCCGCCAGCGCCGCCGCCGGAAGAACTCGCGCTGCCGCCAGCGCCGCCGCCGGCACTGCCCAGGCTTTGCCCGGCTGTGTCCCTCGGCGGCGGCGAGGGGGGAGGGAGGAAGGAGGAGGGCCGGCGGCGAAGGGAGCTAGGGTTCCCCCGAGTCGCCTCAGAGAGGGACGCGGGGGATGGGCGGCGGCCAGGGGAGAGAGAAGGAGAATCTGAAATTTTGAATCCTTTTTGAATAAATTTTGTCAAATTTATGTCACACGGTCGAACTTTTGAAATTTTCTTTGACTAGTAGCTTCATCTCACTGTCTGACACGATTTTCATGTTGTGGGTTTTCTATTTCGTATTAAGCTATAGCTAATCTACACGACCAACCACTTGGTACCTTGTGAGAGTGGTCGTGGTGGTAATCCATGGCGGGGTGCTCCCGATGATCAACAACCCGCGTCCATGCTGGCCGCCTCCGCCCCCGGATCCGCGTCCGCGTCAAGTGGGGGCAGCTCGTCGCTCGTATCCTCCGCGGCGTCCGACGAGCCGCTGGATCTCGGAATTTACAAGAGGCAGCGCCATGCTACTGATCAGCAGAGTACTAGTTGGTCCGGTGGTTAATCTACTGATCAGCAAAGTTCGACAACTTTTGCTCGTGCTCTCGTGTTGAATTCGGTGTAAACTTTTCGTTTTGGGGCCCTATACGTGTCGTACTTGTTGTTGTTCTGCTGAATTAGGTGTGGCTGCCCGCATCGGCTTGTTCGGCTTTCGTTGTGCCGCCGTGATAGGCCTTGTGCCCGGCCTCGTTGACTGTGACGGCGGGCGGTTGCTGGTACACCGGCGCCGGTGGCAGCGCTGACGCCGAGCAGTAGCCATTCATGCTGATGAGCGTGCACGGAGCACGTCCTAGAGTGGTTGTTATCTCCCTGTTAAATGCAGCTGTTAACTCTTAATCATCATGCATATATACAATCAACCAAACAACATCCAAACGGCGTATTTTATCATAATTTTCTCAACCAATCTCTACTCAGCATGACTCGTTTTTCTTTTCTCAACTAGGCCCGGCTCAGAAAATAACCAAATACGTCCCTAATTCTTTTCCAACTAGTTGATACCCCGCGCGTTGCTGCGGGACTTCATAAACGCATGATGTAGAACTTTAAAGTTAAATCATAAATGTGATATATTGGAAACAAAATAGGACCATACACATAGTTATGGAATACAATTCTGATAATAGCAAACTCACTATAGCAGCTACTTATAAAATTCATTACATACATTGGCGGATATAATTTTTTAGGACAGGACGTAATATGCATGTTTATGTAAAACAATAAGTGAACAATCTAGAATGTGAGGTGGAGTCCTTGTGCCGTGGCAAGTGCTTGTAGATGAACCTCTTCCTTGAAATGACTGCTCGATAACAAAAACCTAATTAGTTATGCATTACTGTAAAATAAAATGATACATATAGATTAGTTGCATATCTCCCGTCTTGTCATTGGCTTGAACCTCTATAGTAAAATCTAGATCAAATATAGCAAACACAAATCAGCATATGCAAACTTTAAGCCTTTATGGTGATCAGTAATAACGACATTTATTGTCACTGCAACATCTATATCATGAAGATCTTGTTACCATAGTCATGTTTGAGGGCCCGACAAAAAAAGAAGAAATGGATATAATATGATGTTAGATGGTTTTCACACGAAAGGACAGGCGGGACCGAGCTGAAGAGAAGAGCAGAAGCTTTTGGTTTGGGTGTCAACAGTGAACAATTGGTGACTTCGGATAAATTTAGTGATGGCACCCGATGAGAATTCATAATGTAAAAAATGTCTCAAATTGCAAAGACAATGGTAAGCATCAGAATAAAATGTTGGCTGTAGAGAAATATTTATATAAACATACGCAACATTAGCTCATTAAAAGAAGAAATTGGTACCAATATACGAATTTAAGATAAATATTTAAATACAATTTGATTGAAAACTACATAAACATAGGCAGAACTATAAACTACCAAATCACCCAACAGAATGCCCCTATATGGCATGCAAAAATGTACAACTTCATAAGAAAAAGACAAACTTTTTAAACAGTAGATTACTTTCCAGTAGATATTTAGGCATCATGTATGAAAAATCATACAAGGAACCAAACAACCTCTCAAGCACCTCGCCCTGTGCGACAGCGGCCAGGAGGGCCATGATGGTTTGAGTAAAGTTGTTGTGATGGTAGATTAGAATCAGATTGAAACCTCGTCCCCCCTCCTTACCATCAGAATATTGGCTCCTGTGGGTGTTGAATCTGAGCTTAGTGCTCCAGCGAATGACAAACTCAAGCACCTCGCCCCTGTGCGACGGCGGCTAGGAGGGCCATGAGGAGGGTGGTGGCTCGGGCTATCTGGCGACCGGCGAGGCGGGCCGGCACCAGGCAAAGATGCCGCACATGGCGGGGTGGGGGCCAGGGTGAGCTTGACGTGCTAGTAGTTGCAGCAAGGTCAAGGCAACGTTGAGCTTTTGATTCCGTGTGCAATCTGAGAAATTGGAAAACATAAGATCACGGTTTTCAATATTAAGGGTGGATGAAAACAGGAACAATGGAGCTAGCATATTAGAGAAAGATAAATAAAGAAATGTACAAAGGTATAGGAGATAAGCAAGAAAAATTGGAATATCCGTGAGGCAACATTGAAAACAGAATGGACAATTTACACGGAGGCACTGTTTGTGGTATAATAGTATGAGAACCAAGAGTGTTTTTTTTTGGATAAGGTAGGTTGTATCCTAGAAGTAATGCCAAGTACCTTGAAACTTCAAATCCTAGACTGTCATATTAGCATCTACTCCCTCCGTCCAGAAAAGATTGTCCAAAGCTTGTCTCTCAAATGGATGTATGTAGCACTAACTTAGTCTTAAATACATCCATTTGAGGGACAAGTTTTTTCGGACGGAGGAAGTATATGATTTACGCAGATGACAAAGTGGGATTAAATAACAATGTGAAACAAATGGTAGCAGCAAACGACCTGTGAAGATATCCAAGCAGCCAAAGACCGATACATTCAACACCTTTTGATTCCTAGTGCATCCCGAGAAATTGGAGAACATAATATTCAGGATAGGAATATTCAGAGACGACGATTGAAAATAGGGAGTATGCACCTACACATAGCAGAAAGCCGTTCGTAGATGTGGATGCAAGCAAGCGTCCATGGTCGACGACGATGGCGGTACAAAGGGGGTTTTAAGCACAGTTTTCTCCACAAATGAAGGGTAACGGAGGCGGAGATAATGAGGGATCATCAATGGAGTGGTGAGTGCGGCCGTTTCATGCGCATTTGTGGCATGGTGGTGGAAGAGATTGTGGCAAAAAAAGGGCAGCGGGCAGATAAACGAATGACCTTGAGTTAATGCACAACGACGGAAGAGCTAGCGCTGGTGGCTGGCAGGGGAACCGTCGGGCTTGGCGGCTCGCCGGGGGACCGCCCCCGGTGACGACGGCGGAAGGGTTAGGAGCGTCGGTCGATGGCTGGATGGAGGGAAGCATGGGTGGTGGAGGGTGCTTGTGGAACATCATTGGCGGCAGCGGCTGCCTAGGGATTGCCAGGGAAGATGACGGAAGGCCCCCTGGTGGGCGGCGGCGGCTGACCGAGCGAGAGATGTAGGCGATGGGAAAGATGAGGATGGATGTATTTTTTTTTCTTATATCCTTTTTTTGAGATTTTTTTCTTATATCCTACTAGTAGAATGCCTGTGCGTTGCCACGGGCTTCTGAAATAGTTTAATGAAGTTATATAAAATGGTTTGATGAAGTTATATAAAGATAATGCATGCAAGATTTTACAGGTAGAGACAATATGACACAGTCATAATTGCATAATAATTGAAGTTTAATTTGACATCTTTTTTTTTTATGAGATATCACCACTTTCATGTCATTATATTATAAAAAACCCGGTGGTCCCTTTCACCGACGTCGCTTCGGAACCATTGTCAATAGGTTTTTTTTTGTGCATCTTCAAAATCCATATCTATGTCTCATATATTCTGAAAAACAATAATATAAAATAATGCACTTTTTGCGTTAACATGTGTAGCACCTCTTCTCATGGTGTTTCGGTTCGGGCTGTCATCGTTACATCAGTGCATATGCCAGTTGATATATTTGAAACATCATTCGAGTCCATCACTGTTTATCTATGATGGACAAAGATGAAACATATAAAATATAATGATATTTTATACTGTATTATATAAACATCTATAATATATAATAAAAACAAAAGTGAGACTAACACATATATTTTCAATTGCATTTTTTTCACCCTACAATCTTATCCGGACCTTTTTTTAGAAATCCTTATGCGGACCTCCCATGACTCCTCTCCTCCTCTCACAGCCAGACCTGGTCAAATGGGCCGGCCCGCAACGGCACAGTCCGGCCTGAGTTAAACAGGCCACCTCTCCCCACCCGATGCTCAGAAAAAAAACCTCTCCCCACCCACTATCTCCCCCTCCCAGCCACTCACTCTATCCCCCTCCTCTCCCCCGCGATGGCATTGGCCGATGTCCCTCTCAGTCTCTCCCCCTCCTCTCCCCACCGCGCCGCCCACCACGTGCGTCTCCCAACTACGCCGCCGCCGCTGCCGCCGCCCTCCTGCGCTGCTGCGAAGGAGGCAACCACCGCCGCCCACCTGCGCAGCTCAACAACCGCCGACCCACCTCGCCCACCGCGGCCCACAGCTGGACCACCTCCTCCCCGAGGAGACCAGGAACTCCGCCTCGCCGAGAGTTACGCCATCCTCGAGCCGCGCTTTGCTGGGAAGCCGTGGATCGACGGAATCGCTCCCATCTCCTCCCACTCGCGCCTCTCCTGTCTTCCCCGATCCGTTCAAAAGAATTAGGGTGCCCCGCCGGTGTAGTGGTCCGCCGCTCGCCGCCACTGGAGGTCCGCCGCTCGCCACCTCCCTCCCTCTCGATTGCTTGCTATGCAGCCTGGGCGTCGTGGTCCATCGCTCGCCGCCGCTGGACGGCTGGAGGTCGTCGGCACCCAAGTACCGCCCACGCTCTGGCGCTTGCACGCCGCCGGCCCTGCCCCATCCCACCCTCCGCCACCACCTTCCCCACCCCGAGCTCGGATTTACGACGCCCACTGCCTTCCAGTTCGAGATCCGCCTCGACCTCATCCCTGCTGCCGCCGTCTTCCCTGAACCAAGGAAGCCCTCATCTGATACGCTCTCGTCCGCGACGTGCTTCTCCAACCATTGGTACGCAACGATGGTTCGGTCCGGGAGGTGGCTCCTGCAATCCTGGCGTCGCCGCAGCGGTGGTTCCATTCCGGCGGCATCAGGGGAGCACACAACGTCCACGAGCAGCAAGCAGAGCCGGCCAATGATGCAGCAGCGCTGGCCACGAGGAGACGCCTGCCGTGGCGGACGGGGAGACAACAGCCATGGGCGTGGAAGACGGTTTTGGATCCTGTGAGCAGCCGCCGCTGCCGCACAGAAAGTCAACGCCGGCCTTCTGCTGCTCCATGTCCAACAAGTCGCCCACGAGGCGTCAGTGTGGCATTGCTAGCTCCAGCTTCCCCTACAACCGTCTCTGCCGCCGGCACTTGCACGCAATCGTGCTGGTGAGGCTCTTCATGTTTACTTTCTTCTGCTTGTAACATGGCCTATACTCACAAATATTTTGCATCATCTGAACAAATGATGGTAAGTTGATTCATATGTAATGTGACATCCTGATTACAAGTTCTGTTAGATTAGTTTTTCTATTGGAATAATTGTTCTATTGGAATAATTGTTCTGTTGGAGCAGAACAATGACATCCCTGTTATTCAGTTTTTAGGGGAGGGACGGAATGGGAGTATAAAACATTTGACTACTGTATTTTTTAATACTTATAAACAGGGTGTATATATCATCGAGGTAGTGCAGGGATATCCAACATAATCAGAGACCTTATGGTCGGATCGATCTTCATATATAGTAGAATGTTTTATTTGTTTGCGAGTTAGGTAATTGTTTTTTTAGCTGTGGTGTTTTCCATAGTACTAAATTAGTATTAGTTATTCCTACAAGTGTTAGTTGTTCATAAGCATATAATATAATCTGCTACTGTCAATATTTACCTCTGAAACTCTGGTATTCTACTCCTTTATTTTCCTGATACCTTTTCAGTCAGTATGTACTGAGTATATCCACACTACAGGTTTCTATAGTTCAAGATCAAAGGCAAGAATCAGCCAAATATGATGATGAGAACAAGGCTAATGATGGAGAACCTTCATCTATGGAAGCTGAGCAGTCTATTGGGAATACTAAGTTTCAATGCGCATCCTAAGTTCCAGTTACCTGAAATCAAGGCCAGTTTCAGTCGATGCCGAAGTAAACTACCACATGTAAGTTTAGGGACACACATTAGTTTCCGGCTAGGGATTTAGTGGTTGCCGAACTTTATGCACATATGGCGTAGTAGAGATGCATGCTTCGTTATCCTGCAGTTATCTGAATTTTTTCTGACCTGCACTCTTCTTGCCTTTAGTTCTGTTCTTAACAGAATTATTACTTACTGACAGACGAATACTTGTTTGCCTTCATCATCTGCATTTCAAATGACTCATTATGCATCAGGCTAGCTAGGCGATATGAAATTTTACTTCTTGGCTATAGTCACCGAGCACTGCAATTTGAAATTACAGCCACGAATTTTGGATTAGTCGAAAGGGCATTCTTAATCTGATACAGTCAACCGAGCACTGCAATTTTCAAAACAAGAAGCGGCTGCTACCATATTATTTATGTTTACAATTAACAAACTACATCCTGACATTCCTTCTTATTTTTGTTTGCATTTAGACGTGATGACCTTGAGAAAATCCATGCACTTCAATTGGACAGGAGTTCTCTGCCACGTAATCGATGATGCACTTCACGTGACAGAATTGTAAGATCAGTACTTCTATCTACTCTATTCATCACATCTACACTTCTGTTTATTCATTCTATGAGCTCTCTATTTAAGAGAAACAACAGAGACTACTATTTAAGAATAGTAGCCTTTTCAATTAAATGCTGAAGTATGTGTTTTCTGCATGCACCCACAAGTTATTCAAGAAAAACTAATTAATGTCTTAAACTTAAAAGTATCTCGTGGCCAAAACAAGCAGTTCACTCAAAATTAAAACATGAACTACTTTTACTGGTAAGTGGTAACTGTGCATCTCCATATTGTGTTGCAAACAAAAGCATAACAGGGTTTAGGAACCACAGTTTTAATTTTGAAAACCTTTACGAGTTTAGCAATAAACCGGCATGGTAGCAATTTTTTTAGAAATACAGGGTAATAAAAAATGTAGTACTTCAATGTGTGGGCAAGCAATAGTACGTTTTTTTTATAACAACTATTAGGATGTGATTCGAGTCTGACACGACATTTTCAATGGTAGTCACATTAGTAACGGCTGAAATGTATTCAACTTCTATATGGTGTCGTAGTGTCATTTGAAGAGAGAAGTACTGCTGCTTAAGATAAACAAATATTGACTGAAAAATGTATCATGTCAAAACTGCCCAACTGAAAGATCATGATCTGCACCTAAAGTGTGTTCCCGGTGATGAAGACAACTATATGTTGTTTCCTTAAGGAAAACATGCACACACATTATTGATAGACAAAAATGCCACAATAATTAAATCCGTCTAGTGTATACTAACCGAACTGAAACATATAGACTTAAAACAGGGGGCGGTCGTCTCATGTTATTATCTAACATGTCATATTGGCTATACTTACATCTCAAGACGTTCAAATCATAGGTGTACTGGATGCCAAAACTGTATAGATGCATACTCTAAATCCTGAGAGTCCGAGAAAAACGTGATAAAATTGAAGATGAAGTGCACTGGCCCGTAGCAACGCCACTGAAGCTAGGCATTCTTAATCTGATAGTGGTCGTGCACGTTTAAATAAAGATTGCAGTCAAATAAAAAACAAAGATAAACATTTGTACAAAAGCGCTCCAGAGCAACAAATTATCTGTAGAATAAGAGTAAATGCTATTGTCATATTCAAAACCGCCGGTTTCGTAAGTGCGGACTTCAGCCTATAAGGACTTCCTTATAGACGATGTTCTTCATCGAGGTTTGTAAGGACAAGGAAGGTCTTTTTCGCTTCTTTGATTTACCACTTTGCTTCTTGCCATTATCCTTCTCCTTCTTCTCAATGAGGATCTTTATGTTCCTCTTCGCGGTGGCTCGAGACAACGCGACATAGAGTTGACCATGAGAGAACACCGGATTAGGTAGGTACACGCCAACAATCGGAATCGTCTGTCCTTGAGCCTTGTTAATCGTCATAGCAAAGCTAAGCCTTACAGGAAATTGCTTCCTCTTGAACTTGAATGGAAACATGTCGTTGTCAGATGGGCATAGGGGTATTCGAGGAAGGAATACCCTCCTACCTGCGTGTTGTCCGATCACGATTTCTGCGTCGATGGCGTTCCTCTCGAAACCTCGGACCATAAGCCTCGTCCCGTTACACAGACCATTAGCCGGATCAATGTTCCTCAGAAGTATGACAGGGCAGTTGAGCTTCAGTTTGAGTGCATGCGGAGGCAGACCGTTGGGAGTCAACCCATTCAGGAACTCGGGGGCGTAGTAGCCATATGGGTCGTCCTCTGCACTGTCAAAGCTATGGTAGATTACTTCTCCCCGAAAACGCTCTACCATGTGTATGTTTATCTTGTCGACGTTGTCGTTTGTGGTGGAGAGGATTGCGCGTGAAGTCATGTAATTCGGATCGGACATGTTGTCATCTAGTCTCGGAAACACATGGTCAATCAGCTTCTCTAGGTCGTCACCCTCGCCTGTAGATGGCACACAAATATCTTCAGGGAGTCGTATGTTTCCTTGATCGTCAACTTCCTCAGTGCCATTGCCTACCCTTAGCAAGTAATCCGCAAACCAGGTGTCATTATGAGCCCTCATGTTGGTGACGAGCTTTAGCTGGCGCATACCCTTCCAGAGATGTGAACTTCAGAGGGTTGCATCGATTATCTGACCCCGGGACCCCCTCCTGACGACCGGAAGCACCTGCCTGAAGTCCCTGCCAAACACAACAGTTTTTCCTCCAAAGGGTCGGTCCCGTCTTCCCATGATGTCGCGCATGCTGTTGTCCAGTGCCTCGACCGCCTGTCGCTTAGTCATGGTGGCCTCGTCCCATAGTATCAATGAGATCATCCTCAGTAGCTTGGCGGTACCACTCTGCTTCGTGAAGGTGCAGGAGGCGCCATCATCGCAACTCAATGGGATCTTGAACCTCGAGTGGGCAGTCCTGCCTCCAGGCATGATAGAAGCTGCGACGCCTGACGTCGCGGTAGCGATAGCGATGTTTCCCTCGCTTCGAACCTTGGCGAGCAGCGCTCTGTACAGGAAGGTCTTCCCTGTACCTCCCGGGCCATCAACAAAGAACACACCCCCATCACCGCCATCAACATCAGCTAGTATCTCGTCGTATGCAACCCTCTGCTCAAAGTTTAGCGACGATGCCAATTTAGTGTCGTTGATGTCAAAATCGATGTTGGATTCCTCGATCACTTCTCTGGCCTCGCCCTCGGTTGGGTCAAACGCATCGTCAATGCATGGAAGAGCGAAATCAGCTATGTCTTTGCCCATGGACTGCAACATACCCCTAATGTCAAGCAACACCATCTGTTCCACCTCAATCGGGCATGTGTGTGATCGCCGATAGTCATCAGACATAGGCTCGAGGTGCCTATCCCATAAACCACGCACGTCGCCTGGTTCACAATGCACCAAAATTGTCGTGAAGAGCCTCCTGAGCGAACATGGCATCACCCATTGCTCTGCCTCGGTAAGACAGTCGTCGAGCGTGTTATCTGCCTCGATGAGTCCCAACCTTTCGGCAGCCTCTCTAAAGCTCCCGCATAGCCTACCGTCCACGGTGATCAGGTCCTCATAGGATGTCTTGCCAGCAACATGGTTTAGCAGCACACGCAGATAGTATCGCTCCCCCTTGGCAGGATTGGCAGACACAATTCGACCTATCTGATAACGCTCCACCCGCTCTTTCCAATACTTCTTACCCTTCTGCCATGTGAACCTTCCAGGAAAATCCTTGTACAATATATTCCTAGCCCAGGGGTGGTTTTGGTTAGCTTTGAAATACTCTGTCAACATGGATTTGGAAGCATTCTCAGAGGCGACTACGTCGGTCAAGTGAGCTTGCTCATTGAAGGCCACTCTGTGCATATTTGGGAGATGAAGAGGCAACTGTAGGACATGCGGGTCATTGGCACACAAGGGGAAGCCAAATATCCTCCACATCGCCTCTGGAGGAGTAACCCACCTCGCGTCTACGTATCTTTTGATCTCATCAATGTTACCATCGGTGTCGGGCTGGTCGATGCTGAAAGAAGCCCTATCATGGCCCTTGTATATGTACTTGTAAAGGTATTTGACGGCCTTTATGCTGGAGCAAACCTCAAAGTTGATGTGGCAATTGAACATCCGCAGAAGGTAAGGGTTATACGGCACAACCCATCTATTGTCCAACATTTTACCACAGACCTTAGCCTGCCGACCATCATCTCGACGACGATAAACTGAGTATGAGTCCTTGCCCTGTGCCGTGTTTTCATTGAACGGTCGTGGGTATCTGCACTTGCACTCGTTCTGTTGCATGCACACATTTTTGGGGTTGAGAGCACCGCATGGTCCGTGCATCATATGTTTCACCACCAAGGCGTGGAGTTCAGGATACTTCTGCTTGTCTGGGAGCTCGGCAGAAATGAGTCGGTCGTACTGCTCCGGAACGACAAGCTTATAGGCAGAATCCATGATCAACAAAAAGTGTGCGTGGGGGAGGCCCCTCTTCTGGAACTCGACTACGTATACATGTGCGACAACAACACCCAGGATATTCTTCTTGAACAAGAGCTCTTTCATAGCCTCTAGCTTGCCATGGAACACACGAGCCACAAGATCAGGTCGATCTTGCGCTGTCTGACCAGGAAACAACTCATTCGTTATCTCTTCCCAGTTAGGGTTGCAGGTCATGGTCAAGAAGATGTCAGGCTTCCCGTACATATGGACAATTGCAATGGCATCCATATGCCTCCGCTTCATGTCGCGGTCGCCACCTGGGTACGTTCCAGGGAGCATTATCCTTACTCCAATAGCACTTGCCCGGGTCTCCCCGGATGTAATTGCATCAACAACTCCTTTATACAGGTCGGCACGGATCTTTGTCTGGTTCTTCCTGTACCATTTCAACCTACAACTCTCAATCTTGATGTACATGTCCACCCCCCATTGCTGGAGCAATCGTGCTCCACAGAGTATGGGATTGAATATCCCAGGTCGTGTCTGCAGCATATAACAGTAGTAGTCTCTCACGGAGACGCATAACCTGCTATTCCCCTCTGCACATGGATGAGTAGCGCGGAAGTTAGAATTCATATGAGAACTACACAATACATCAAACGACAGAATACACATAAGGCTTACCTGCATCCTCCTCCTCATCATCATCACGTCCACCTCTTGGTCGTTGCACAACCGGCCAAGGGACATTACGTTTAGGTAGTTTCGGGTGCCAACCGAGCTCCCCCCTTGGGTAGAAGAGTGGGTAAGAGAGCGGGTCATACGAGCCAGCCGTCACATGTATACTGTGCCTCTGGTTGTCGTTCCCACAAAGTGTAATCCTACGATCGAACCTCTTCGCTAGGTCAGTGCCCTCCACCCAAATTGCAGCGACCTCAGATGACAGAGGTCTATTATACTTCCGTTGGTCTAGTCTCTGGTCAGTGTTGAGGTCTATCCTGTAATCGTCGAGGTTGTCCCTGTGCGCACCCAAACTCCTAAATTGCTGAGAGTATGGGTTTTCCCTGAGTATGTGCACCAACTTTCTGACGACATCCTGGTCTAATTGCTCGGTGGCAGCCTTGCGATGGGTTAGGCATGGGTCGTCATCGTAGAAGTACAACTGTAGATGATCTGGACGGGATGTTGGCCCGAAGGAATGAACGTTGTGGTAGATGGTGCCGTGCGCCCGGAACGTGTACACCCCAGACTTCATGTTTGTGTATGTTTCATCGAGGCTGACGCCGAGGGTTGTGAAGGAGAAGTGTCCGTTGAAGAATCGTATGTTCTCCCGAAAATGCCTAGCGTCCGTATCAATGCTAGACCAAAGCCTCATGAGCTCCGGGATGGGCTCCGGTTGCTTTAGCTCGATCTGCCCACTGCGACAGCAGAATCCCGGGGCCTCGCTGACAAACTTCTTGGCCTTGCAGTGGTCGCAGTTTGCGGCGTGCTTCAGGATGTGTGTGTTAGCTGGTAGGTTTGAGTACACATAGTCAAATGGATCATGGTCGACATAGTTTTTGTGTCTTGAGTCTTCCAATTCGTCGTGCTCCAAGTCATCAGCATCTGAGCCTGCAAACAATGTTTCCAATTAGTGCGATACCCCCAACATGTGGATCACGCTCAAGTGATTGTACATACCTTCACCAGCAAACAGGTAATATTCATCGTCAAAGAGGTCGTCAGGATTGACATCATCATTCATGAGACCATTGAGGTAAGCGTCCATGTCGTCTGCCCAGGTGCCAAACAACACAAATGAGGGTTCAGTCTCAAGGGACGCAAGGAGAGTAAGGATATGGGTGTTACCTTCACTTCTGATCGTGTAATCCGGCGTGTTAGATGATGTTGAGGCTCTGTGTGCTTCAACTACGGTAGGTTGTCCCGTTGAGCTCATTTTTGGTATGGAGATGGACCTGACGGTTGGGGTATTAACCCTACCTGCAAACCTTTCATTACGACGATCTAGCAGAGCATTCCTCTCACCACGTGGCACCTGCGTACATGTTTTTCGCTTGCCAATTTTCTCCTGACGCTTCATCGCCGCCATACTTCCCTTGCAAGCTTGCTCTCTTGTCCTACGCCGAGCTCTAGACTCATGACTCTGCTTGTCAACTCCATTATCCGCAATTGTTACCGGATCACTGGTTTGCTGGTCGGCACTTTGTAGGTGCTCATTGATTTCGATGAGGTCGCCATCTACATCACCATCACCTAAGGTTCTGCTTAGGTATGCACCTACAACATTATCGAATTTGGTATAAATAACCGATGAATGATTACAAAATGAAAGATGATTGTTGATGGGATAACTACCATCGGTTTCGGTGTTGCGAATGTATGTGGGGGCCGACTTGACAGTTGTAGCACGATCTATATGTTCACAGCCGGATTGTTGCGTGATGGTTGGAAGTGTGAGGGTTGGACAATTGGTGTGAGTGTTGAAAGAGGGAGAGCTGGACAATGCGCTAGTTAGATCTGGACGTGGCATTGCGATCGATTCAGCACACGGAGTGTTTTTCCTTCTAGCATAGTTTGCCTTTCTCTTCGCACTTGACTCCCCCTGCTCATCAGGGGTCCTGCTGTTTCGTTGTTCCTTTCGTCGCTCACGCTGCACTTGATTATTGTTTTGGAGGTTGATCGTACCCTCTTCCTTTTTCTTCCGATAAGATGCCCGTCTCTGTGCGTTTCTCCGATCCCTTTGTTCGTCTGCCATATTACTACTGCGGTCTCTTGCATGTTGCCTCCTAGCCAACTCTTTTTCATGATTGAATTCAGCAATGGCTGATGCGGACCCATCTTCTGGAGCATCATCATGTGACAAGGATGTATAGTTCAAGCTCGATGGGTACAATAAATGAATCTATATTATGATTGTTATGTTTAAAACTTTAAACACCCATACCTGGCATCGAACCGGAAGGCTGATCAATATTAGTGATATCACCAAGAGGGGGTCGGGATGTATAGTTCCGGTTTGATGGGTTGGCTGGTTCAACAATAAAGTTAAAACATAATCATCTCATCAATGCTCAACAATCATGAAGATCCCGAACTAAGCCAACACGTCTACTCTTTTCTTCAGCCATTTTTTGTTCCATATACTTCGTTTCTAAATGCCCTAATATTTCTTGTCTAGCCAGCATGTATCTCGTACTACAGTGAGTTAATTCAAAGCTAAAAGTGCGTATTCTAATATTTGATTCCCAAATTTGGTTTGTCACCGCCGTAAGCTCATAACTTTAAACACCCGTACCTGGCATTGAACTGGAAGGCTAATCAATATTAGTGATATCACCAAGAGGGGGTCGGGAAACAGTCTGCTTTTCATTTTGGAGCTTGACTTGTTCATCCTTTTTCTTTCGATAAGTTGCTCGCCGTCGTGCATTTCTCTGCTCCCTTTTATCGTCTGTTATGCTATAACTCACTTGGTCATTCACAACAACACATGTTGTCTGGGAATGAGTTGGGTATACATCACATGTTGGGGTAGACGATGTCACAAGCTCTGAACTACCACAACCAAGGGCATTAAGACACACATCATTGTGGGCAGATTCTCTGGCTGCAGGAACAAAAGAAAATATGTCGGTTAGGCTAATACATGAACATGCATCCCTTTAAGCACAAATCTGGCCATATGAAAGGCATATCGGCTCACACCACTTGAGCCTTCTGTGTGACCTGCGGCATAAAGTGATGCAAGAGTACTCCGGTTCAGGAACGAAGGCACATTATTGTCTGCACGATGCATAAACAACAAATCTAGATGAGAATTAGTCAACATGTACATTCATAGAGATGTAAGACAATTGTCCATGATGCACGTGTCGGATCATACCAAATGAACTTCCTGCAAGGCCGCAGGCAAAAATATCGGTGAGAGTACTCGGACCAGGGAACGAAGCAACATCAGGGCTACAGAAGGAGATTGATGGGTTGTCTACATAACAAAACCAGTACAGAATAAGGCAGTTTCGTACTAACCGAATAGGGTAGATAGTGTGTTTAAATATGGAACCCACGTACGTAAACTCGCATGCCCAGGCTGATCAACAATTGTTATCTCAGAAAGAGGGTGTTTGGTTAGGTTTGCAAGCTTGTCCTGCTCTAATCGTGGCATGCCAGTTCCATTTGTTTCCTTGTGTGCTTCCAAGTCTGTTAGGCATGATTGATCATGTTAAAACCATATGATACAACGGATAGGGGTATTTACACACTTCAATACCTGGAGTCATTTGATAATTGTCAACATTGTCAGCTACGGGAATGATTGCTGGGTTGTATTCATCAACATTTCCGTCAACATTATGGCCTGGAACACATTAGCAAGATACAATGATTGTTGGGCACCCTTGACATCTGACTCATTTATGTTATTCTAACATACCTTGGCTCCCTTGTGAATGTAGGTCAGCAAGAGGGGGTACAGGCACATCTGACACCTTTTTCTCTTTCGGCGCCTTGCTATTTGCATTTCCCATTCGTACCTATCATTTTTCAACAGCATTAGTATTGATGTGGTATGTATACTGAACAATTGGCTTGCCATGTATTTTTGGTGTTCCAACTGGGAACATGGGGAAGAAATGACTACACTGTATACATCTGATAAACATTTATTGTCTTGGAATGTATTTTTGGTGTTTGAACTGGGAACATGGGGAACATTTATTCGTATGGCTCCATTGTATATGGCTACATCGTATATGGCTCTGTTGCATATGGCTCCATCTGGTGACAATTGTCTTCTGTAGCGTTGCGTGATCTTTAAGAGATCATGAGTGTACGTACCTTCGAGAAAGCAAGGTTGAAAACTGATTAGTGAAGATGCCCTCCACTGCTTGCCGCCGTAGGCGTCGTCGTCGGAGATCCGTGGCGTATGGCTGCCTGAGGCGGCGGCGGCGGTCTCTTGCTGATCCGCGACGAGATCGTGGTGTGTGGGTACCCGACTTGGCGGCGGCGGCAGTGTCTTGCTGACCCACGACGGGATCGTGGTGTGTGGGTACCTGAGGCGGCGGTCTGCTGATCCGCGACGGTATTGTTCGTGATCCGCCACGGGCGACGTATGTGGGGCGGCAGCGGTGGCGGCGTTCTCGTGATCTAGGACGGACGTGGGAAACGAGGAGCGTCGATCTGGTTTTTTGTGGATACGTAGATTAAAACCAGTGGTATGGGATGATGGGAGGTGGGAGAAAATAAAACCGGACGAAAATAAAACCGGAGTACCAGGCTACCAACTGCTCCATTAGGAATAGAGATACTATGGTCCATGGACTTCTCATGGTTTTGTTTTCGTATGGGCTTTCCATGGGCTTATAACGTGCAAACACATGAGTTTGAACACATGCAAACAGCCTTCGTGTATAATAATAGGCCAGGCAAAACGAATCGACCGACCGAGGCAGGCGTGACCGAAGAAGGGGAGCGGGGCGCTGCGACCGGGAGCAGCGAACGACGCAGGAAGCGGGACACTGCCAGCGGGAAAATAGAGGATGACGTGGCTTCACCACATGCCAAGAAAATTAGCTAGTGGGCAGCTCCTATTTAGAGATAGAAGATACGCCCCAGTCGGCTAAAACAACAATCAGGGATCAAACAGCATACCAAACTAGTCCTGTTCCCCAAAGTTCTGCTCCGTGGATTCAAAACGAAAACGATCTAGGTTTGTTAAATATCAATGGTTGTTCTTTGTTTCCTTTTTCTTTGAGAAAGGATGAACCCCGGCCTCTGCATCAGGGCTATGCAGACAGCCATTTTATTAATTACTAGCACATATGCCCGTGTGTTGCAACGAAAGAGATTTTTTTTATGAAAAGTAACAGGATAGAAATGATGTGTCCTCCGAAAACAGTCTCCGCAGCGGTGGCCGACAGAGTGAGGAGCTGCGGTCTTCTCGCGGGTCATGTTTGTCCCACGAGATCCGAGATCTACATAGTGGTGGGTTGTCGGTGTCTCGTACGATGGAGTAACAAGATGGATTACTAATTCTAGCACATAAATCAAAGACCTGACGACATGTTGCTAGCTAGTCGAACACACGAGTCCAAATAACCAAAGACCAGCTAGAATATTTAAGAAAATAGTGCACCATCACATACAAAACATTTCCGATTTTGTTGACTTTTGCATAAAATAAGAATGAATTTCTGAATATTCGTCAAAACATGAACAATTTTTTAAATCCCTAACAGTCTTTTAAAAATTCTGAACATTTCCGAAAAACATGAACAAAATATGAAATTGGTATCTTGTGAAATTCACAAAACCGTTCGGGAAACATCAATCTTTTATAAAAACACGAACATTTTTGAATTAGTGAACAGTCTTTTTAAAACATATATTTAACATTCAGAACAAGTATTGAAAATTTGTTTTTTAATGTGAAATTATTTTAAATTTGTAAACATTTCACTAAAACAACAATATTTTTGAATTTCAAACATTTCTAAATGCAAATACAATTTTTGGAAATCTCGAATAATTGTGGAAACACAGACAATTTTTTAAAAATTGGGACCATTTTTTATTGAACAAATTTTGGAATGACAAAAAGGAATTAAAGGTCCTAACATTTTTTTAAACGGGAACTTTTTTGGAATTTTGAAATTTTATTAAAAATTTGAACAAAATTTGTAATGCTGAGTTTGAAAATTTCAAATTTATGAAAAATAAAAAAAGAAATTATACTTGGAAGGGAGGGATATTAAAAGGAAATTGGATAGAAAACGAGAAAGGAACGAAAAAAACAAAACACGGGTTAAAACGAAAATGGCCCGGCCCAGTATTGGGTGACCTGTATGAAGTTTTGACTATTTGACGCACCGTGCGGCGAATGAGTTTGTCCTAGCTGTGTGGCAAGAAAATAAGTAGGCTTGGTTCGCTGGGCCCCCGCGCCTGGCCCAGATATGAAATTCTAGACAAATAGTTTTTTTTACTAGCAGACGAACGCACAAAAATTTAGTACCACCTCGGATAAAAAAATTCATCGGTGAACGAAGGTGAACGGATGAATTTTTTGGAGAAACGCGCCTTACTTTATTAGTAGGTATAGATATAGATTCACCAAGACCTTACAACATCTATACATCAATAAGTTTGAAGCAACCATCTTGATAACATCTGTCGCTACTCCTATCAACTTGATGAAGTGGTGTGTATTGTCCAGGCCGCCTGCCCAGACCTCACACCAAAGCCCAACACCACTGGGTGCCAGGCCTGCTGTAGATGCTACTAACAACGTTAAGAACGTCTAGCAGAGCAAAGCTGATGACTACTCGATAGTTCGGTGTGCCATGCTTTACGGCTTAGAACCGGAACTTCAACGACGTTTTGAACGTCATGGAGCATATGAGATGTTCCAGGAGTTGAAGTTAATATTCCAAGCAAATGCCCGGATTGAGAGATATGAAGTCTCCAATAATTTCTACAGCTGCAAGATGGAGGAGAATTGTTCTGTCAGTGAACATATACTCAAAATGTCTGGATATAATAATCACTTGATTCAACTAGAAGTTAATCTTCCGGATGATAGTGTCGTTGACAGAATTATTCAATCACTGCCACCAAGCTACAAGAGCTTCGTGATGAACTATAATATGCAAGGGATGGATAAGACAATTCCTGAGCTCTTCGCAATGCTAAAAGTTGCGGAGGTAGAAATCAAGAAGGGGCATCAAGTGTTTATGGTCAACAAGACCACCAGTTTCAAGAAAAAAGGTTAAGTAAAGAAAAATGGGAACTTCAAGAAAAACAGCAAACAAGTATATGATTTACGCAGATGACAAAGTGGGATTAAATAACAATGTGAAACAAATGGTAGCAGCAAACGACCTGTGAAGATATCCAAGCAGCCAAAGACCGATACATTCAACACCTTTTGATTCCTAGTGCATCCCGAGAAATTGGAGAACATAATATTCAGGATAGGAATATTCAGAGACGACGATTGAAAATAGGGAGTATGCACCTACACATAGCAGAAAGCCGTTCGTAGATGTGGATGCAAGCAAGCGTCCATGGTCGACGACGATGGCGGTACAAAGGGGGTTTTAAGCACAGTTTTCTCCACAAATGAAGGGTAACGGAGGCGGAGATAATGAGGGATCATCAATGGAGTGGTGAGTGCGGCCGTTTCATGCGCATTTGTGGCATGGTGGTGGAAGAGATTGTGGCAAAAAAAGGGCAGCGGGCAGATAAACGAATGACCTTGAGTTAATGCACAGCGACGGAAGAGCTAGCGCTGGTGGCTGGCAGGGGAACCGTCGGGCTTGGCGGTTCGCCGGGGGACCGCCCCCGGTGACGATGGCGGAAGGGTTAGGAGCGTCGGTCGATGGCTGGATGGAGGGAAGCATGGGT
Source organism: Triticum urartu (assembly GCF_056163025.1). Lineage (NCBI taxonomy): Eukaryota > Viridiplantae > Streptophyta > Magnoliopsida > Poales > Poaceae > Triticum > Triticum urartu. The sequence continues at coordinate 545,403,621 of NC_141877.1, forward strand.
GGTGGAGGGTGCTTGTGGAACATCATTGGCGGCAGCGGCTGGCTAGGGATTGCCGGGGAAGATGACGGAAGGCCCCCTGGTGGGCGGCGGCGGCTGACCGAGCGAGAGATGTAGGCGATGGGAAAGATGAGGATGGATGTATTTTTTTTTCTTATATCCTTTTTTTGAGATTTTTTTCTTTATCCTACTAGTAGAATGCCCGTGCGTTGCCACGGGCTTCTGAAATAGTTTAATGAAGTTATATAAAATGGTTTGATGAAGTTATATAAAGATAATGCATGCAAGATTTTACAGGTAGAGACAATATGACACAGTCATAATTGCATAATAATTGAAGTTTAATTTGACATCTTTTTTATTTTTTTATGAGATATCACCACTTTCATGTCATTATATTATAAAAAACCCGGTGGTCCCTTTCACCGACGTCGCTTCGGAACCATTGTCAATAGGTTTTTTTTGTGCATTTTCAAAATCCATATCTATGTCTCATATATTCTGAAAAACAATAATATAAAATAATGCACTTTTTGCGTTAACATGTGTAGCACCTCTTCTCATGGTGTTTCGGTCCGGGCTATCATCGTTACATCAGTGCATATGCCAGTTGATATATTTGAAACATCATTCGAGTCCATCACTGTTTATCTATGATGGACAAAGATGAAACATATAAAATATAATGATATTTTATATTGTATTATATAAACATCTATAATATATAATAAAAACAAAAGTGAGACTAACACATATATTTTCAATTGCATTTTTTTCACCCTACAATCTTATCCGGACCTTTTTTTAGAAATCCTTATGCGGACCTCCCATGACTCCTCTCCTCCTCTCACAGCCAGACCTGCTCAAATGGGCCGGCCCGCAACGGCACAGTCCGGCCTGAGTTAAACAGGCCACCTCTCCCCACCCGATGCTCAGAAAAAAAACCTCTCCCCACCCACTATCTCCCCCTCCCAGCCACTCACTCTATCCCCCTCCTCTCCCCCGCGATGGCATTGGCCGATGTCCCTCTCGTCTCTCCCCCTCCTCTCCCCACCGCGCCTCCCACCACGTGCGTCTCCCAACTACACCGCTGCCGCTGCCGCCGCTGCCGCCGCCCTCCCGCGCTGCTGTGAAGGAGGCAACCACCGCCGCCCACCTGCGCAGCTCAACAACCGCCGACCCACCTCGCCCACCGCGGCCCACAGCTGGACCACCTCCTCCCCGAGGAGACCAGGAACTCCGCCTCGCCGAGAGTTACGCCATCCTCGAGCCGCGCTTGCTGGGAAGCCGTGGATCGACGGAATCGCTCCCATCTCCTCCCACTCGCGCCTCTCCTGTCTTCCCCGATCCGTTCAAAAGAATTAGGGTGCCCCGCCGGTGTAGTGGTCCGCCGCTCGCCGCCACTGGAGGTCCGCCGCTCGCCACCTCCCCCCCTCTCGATTGCTTGCTATGCAGCCTGGGCGTCGTGGTCCATCGCTCGCCGCCGCTGGACGGCTGGAGGTCGTCGGCACCCAAGTACCGCCCACGCTCTGGCGCTTGCACGCCGCCGGCCCTGCCCCATCCCACCCTCCGCCACCACCTTCCCCATCCCGAGCTCGGATTTACGACGCCCACTGCCTTCCAGTTCGAGCTCCGCCTCGACCTCATCCCTGCTGCCGCCGTCTTCCCTGAACCAAGGAAGCCCTCATCTGATACGCTCTCGTCCGCGACGTGCTTCTCCAACCATTGGTACGCAACGATGGTTCGGTCCGGGAGGTGGCTCCTGCAATCCTGGCGTCGCCGCAGCGGTGGTTCCATTCCGGCGGCATCAGGGGAGCACACAACGTCCACGAGCAGCAAGCAGAGCCGGCCAATGATGCAGCAGCGCTGGCCACGAGGAGACGCCTGCCGTGGCGGACGGGGAGACAACAGCCATGGGCGTGGAAGACGGTTTTGGATCCTGTGAGCAGCCGCCGCTGCCGCACAGAAAGTCAACGCCGGCCTTCTGCTGCTCCATGTCCAACAAGTCGCCCACGAGGCGTCAGTGTGGCATTGCTAGCTCCAGCTTCCCCTACAACCGTCTCTGCCGCCGGCACTTGCACGCAATCGTGCTGGTGAGGCTCTTCATGTTTACTTTCTTCTGCTTGTAACATGGCCTATACTCACAAATATTTTGCATCATCTGAACAAATGATGGTAAGTTGATTCATATGTAATGTGACATCCTGATTACAAGTTCTGTTAGATTAGTTTTTCTGTTGGAATAATTGTTCTATTGGAATAATTGTTCTGTTGGAGCAGAACAATGACATCCCTGTTATTCAGTTTTTAGGGGAGGGACGGAATGGGAGTATAAAACATTTGACTACTGTATTTTTTAATACTTATAAACAGGGTGTATATATCATCGAGGTAGTGCAGGGATATCCAACATAATCAGAGACCTTATGGTCGGATCGATCTTCATATATAGTAGAATGTTTTATTTGTTTGCGAGTTAGGTAATTGTTTTTTTTAGCTGTGGTGTTTTCCATAGTACTAAATTAGTATTAGTTATTCCTACAAGTGTTAGTTGTTCATAAGCATATAATATAATCTGCTACTGTCAATATTTACCTCTGAAACTCTGGTATTCTACTCCTTTATTTTCCTGATACCTTTTCAGTCAGTATGTACTGAGTATATCCACACTACAGGTTTCTATAGTTCAAGATCAAAGGCAAGAATCAGCCAAATATGATGATGAGAACAAGGCTAATGATGGAGAACCTTCATCTATCGAAGCTGAGCAGTCTATTGGGAATACTAAGTTTCAATGCGCATCCTAAGTTTCAGTTACCTGAAATCAAGGCCAGTTTCAGTCGATGCCGAAGTAAACTACCACATGTAAGTTTAGGGACACACATTAGTTTCCGGCTAGGGATTTAATGGTTGCCGAACTTTATGCACATATGGCGTAGTAGAGATGCATGCTTCGTTATCCTGCAGTTATCTGAATTTTTTCTGACCTGCACTCTTCTTGCCTTTAGTTCTGTTCTTAAAAGAATTATTACTTACTGACAGACGAATACTTGTTTGCCTTCATCATCTGCATTTCAAATGACTCATTATGCATCAGGCTAGCTAGGCGATATGAAATTTTACTTCTTGGCTATAGTCACCGAGCACTGCAATTTGAAATTACAGCCACAAATTTTGGATTAGTCGAAAGGGCATTCTTAATCTGATACAGTCAACCGAGCACTGCAATTTTCAAAACAAGAAGCGGCTGCTACCATATTATTTATGTTTACAATTAACAAACTACATCCTGACATTCCTTCTTATTTTTGTTTGCATTCAGACGTGATGACCTTGAGAAAATCCATGCACTTCAATTGGACAGGAGTTCTCTGCCACGTAATCGATGATGCACTTCACGTGACAGAATTGTAAGATCAGTACTTCTATCTACTCTATTCATCACATCTACACTTCTGTTTATTCATTCTATGAGCTCTCTATTTAAGAGAAACAACAGGGACTACTATTTAAGAATAGTAGCCTTTTCAATTAAATGCTGAAGTATGTGTTTTCTGCATGCACCCACAAGTTATTCAAGAAAAACTAATTAATGCCTTAAACTTAAAAGTATCTCATGACCAAAACAAGCAGTTCACTCAAAATTAAAACAGGAACTACTTTTACTGGTAAGTGGTAACTGTGCATCTCCATATTGTGTTGCAAACAAAAGCATAACAGGGTTTAGGAACCACAGTTTTAATTTTGAAAACCTTTACGAGTTTAGCAATAAACCGGCATGGTAGCAAAAATTTTAGAAATACAGGGTAATAAAAAATGTAGTACTTCAATGTGTGGGCAAGCAATAGTACGTTTTTTTATAATAACTATTAGGATGTGATTCGAGTCTGACACGACATTTTCAATGGTAGTCACATTAGTAACGGCTGAAATGTATTCAACTTCTATATGGTGTCGTAGTGTCATTTCAAGAGAGAAGTACTGCTGCTTAAGATAAACAAATATTGACTGAAAAAATGTATCATGTCAAAACTGCCCAACTGAAATATCATGATCCGCACCTAAAGTGTGTTCCCGGTGATGAAGACAACTATATGTTGTTTCCTTAAGGAAAACATGCACACACATTATTGATAGACAAAAATGCCGCAATAATTAAATCTGTCTAGTGTATACTAACCGAACTGAAACATATAGACTTAAAACAGGGGGCGGTCGTCTCATGTTATTATCTAACATGTCATATTGGCTATACTTACATCTCAAGACGTTCAAATCATAGGTGTACTGGATGCCAAAACTGTATAGATGCATACTCTAAATCCTGAGAGTCTGAGCAAAACGTGATAAAATTGAAGATGAAGTGCACTGGCCCGTAGTAACGCCACTAAAGCTAGGCATTCTTAATCTGATAGTGGTCGTGCACGTTTAAATAAAGATTGCAGTCAAATAAAAAACAAAGATAAACATTTGTACAAAAGCGCTCCAGAGCAACAAATTATCTGTAGAATAAGAGTAAATGCTATTGTCATATTCAAAACCCGCCGGTTTCGTAAGTGCGGACTTCAGCCTATAAGGACTTCCTTATAGACGATGTTCTTCATCGAGGTTTGTAAGGACAAGGAAGGTCTTTTTCGCTTCTTTGATTTACCACTTTGCTTCTTGCCATTATCCTTCTCCTTCTTCTCAATGAGGATCTTTATGTTCCTCTTCGCGGTGGCTCGAGACAACGCGACATAGAGTTGACCATGAGAGAACACCGGATTAGGTAGGTACACGCCAACAATCGGAATCGTCTGTCCTTGAGCCTTGTTAATCGTCATAGCAAAGCTAAGCCTTACAGGAAATTGCTTCCTCTTGAACTTGAATGGAAACATGTCGTTGTCAGATGGGCATAGGGGTATTCGAGGAAGGAATACCCTCCTACCTGCGTGTTGTCCGATCACGATTTCTGCGTCGATGGCGTTCCTCTCGAAACCTCGGACCACAAGCCTCGTCCCGTTACACAGACCATTAGCCGGATCGATGTTCCTCAGAAGTATGACAGGGCAGTTGAGCTTCAGTTTGAGTGCATGCGGAGGCAGACCGTTGGGAGTTAACCCATTCAGGAACTCGGGGGCGTAGTAGCCATATGGGTCGTCCTCTGCACTGTCAAAGCTATGGTAGATTACTTCTTCTCCCCGAAAACGCTCTACCATGTGTATGTTTATCTTGTCGACATTGTCGTTTGTGGTGGAGAGGATTGCGCGTGAAGTCATGTAATTCGGATCGGACATGTTGTCATCTAGTCTCGGAAACACATGGTCAATCAGCTTCTCTAGGTCGTCACCCTCGCCTGTAGATGGCACACAAATATCTTCAGGGAGTCGTATGTTTCCTTGATCGTCAACTTCCTCAGTGCCATTGCCTACCCTTAGCAAGTAATCCGCAAACCAGGTGTCATTATGAGCCCTCATGTTGGTGACGAGCTTTAGCTGGCGCATACCCTTCCAGAGATGTGAACTTCGGAGGGTTGCATCGATTATCTGACCCCGGGACCCCCTCCTGACGACCGGAAGCACCTGCCTGAAGTCCCCGCCAAACACAACAGTTTTTCCTCCAGAGGGTCGGTCCCGTCTTCCCATGATGTCGCGCATGCTGTTGTCCAGTGCCTCGACCGCCTGTCGCTTAGTCATGGTGGCCTCCTCCCATAGTATCAATGAGGCCATCCTCAGTAGCTTGGCGGTACCACTCTGCTCCGTGAAGGTGCAGGAGGCGCCATCATCGCAACTCAATGGGATCTTGAACCTCGAGTGGGCAGTCCTGCCTCCAGGCATGATAGAAGCTGCGATGCCTGACGTCGCGGTAGCGATAGCGATGTTTCCCTCGCTTCGAACCTTGGCGAGCAGCGCCCTGTACAGGAAGGTCTTCCCTGTACCTCCCGGGCCATCAACAAAGAACACACCCCCATCACTGCCATCAACATCAGCTAGTATCTCGTCGTATGCAACCCTCTGCTCAAAGTTTAGCGACGATGCCAATTTAGTGTCGTTGATGTCAAAATCGATGTTGGATTCCTCGATCACTTCTCTGGCCTCGCCCTCGGTTGGGTCAAACGCATCGTCAATGCATGGAAGAGCGAAATCAGCTATGTCTTTGCCCATGGACTGCAACATACCCCTAATGTCAAGCAACACCATCTGTTCCACCTCAATCGGGCATGTGTGTGATCGCCGATAGTCATCAGACATAGGCTCGAGGTGCCTATCCCATAAACCACGCACGTCGCCTGGTTCACAGTGCACCAAAATTGTCGTGAAGAGCCTCCTGAGCGAACATGGCATCACCCATTGCTCTGCCTCGGTAAGACAGTCATCGAGCGTGTTATCTGCCTCGATGAGTCCCAACCTTTCGGCAGCCTCTCTAAAGCTCCCGCATAGCCTACCGTCCACGGTGAGCAGGTCCTCATAGGATGTCTTGCCAGCAACATGGTTTAGCAGCACACGCAGATAGTATCGCTCCCCCTCGGCAGGATTGGCACACACAATTCGACCTATCTGATAACGCTCCACCCGCTCTTTCCAATACTTCTTACCCTTCTGCCATGTGAACCTTCCAGGAAAATCCTTGTACAATATATTCCTAGCCCAGGGGTGGTTTTGGTTAGCTTTGAAATACTCTGTCAACATGGATTTGGAAGCATTCTCAGAGGCGACTACGTCGGTCAAGTGAGCTTGCTCATTGAAGGCCACTCTGTGCATATTTGGGAGATGAAGAGGCAACTGTAGGACAGGCGGGTCATTGGCACACAAGGGGAAGCCAAATATCCTCCACATCGCCTCTGGAGGAGTAACCCACCTCGCGTCTACGTATCTTTTGATCTCATCAATGTTACCATCGGTGTCGGGCTGGTCGATGCTGAAAGAAGCCCTATCATGGCCCTTGTATATGTACTTGTAAAGGTATTTGACGGCCTTTATGCTGGAGCAAACCTCAACGTTGATGTGGCAATTGAACATCCGCAGAAGGTAAGGGTTATACGGCACAACCCATCTATTGTCCAACATTTTACCACGGACCTTAGCCTGCCGACCATCATCTCGACGACGATAAACTGAGTATGAGTCCTTGCCCTGTGCCGTGTTTTCATTGAACGGTTGTGGGTATCTGCACTTGCACTCGTTCTGTTGCATGCACACATTTTTGGGGTTGAGAGCACCGCATGGTCCGTGCATCATATGTTTCACCACCAAGGCGTGGAGTTCAGGATACTTCTACTTGTCTGGGAGCTCGGCAGAAATGAGTCGGTCGTACTGCTCCGGAACGACAAGCTTATAGGCAGAATCCATGATCAACAAAAAGTGTGCATGGGGGAGGCCCCTCTTCTGGAACTCGACTACGTATACATGTGCGACAACAACACCCAGGATATTCTTCTTGAACAAGAGCTCTTTCATAGCCTCTAGCTTGCCATGGAACACACGAGCCACAAGATCAGGTCGATCTTGCGCTGTCTGACCAGGAAACAACTCATTCGTTATCTCTTCCCAGTTAGGGTTGCAGGTCATGGTCAAGAAGATGTCAGGCTTCTCGTACGTATGGACAATTGCCATGGCATCCATATGCCTCCGCTTCATGTCGCGGTCGCCACCTGGGTACGTTCCAGGGAGCATTATCCTTACTCCAACAGCACTTGCCCGGGTCTCCCCGGATGTAATTGCATCAACAACTCCTTTATACAGGTCGGCACGGATCTTTGTCTGGTTCTTCCTGTACCATTTCAACCTACAACTCTCAATCTTGATGTACATGTCCACCCCCCATTGCTGGAGCAATCGTGCTCCACAGAGTATGGGATTGAATATCCCAGGTCGTGTCTGCAGCATGTAACAGTAGTAGTCTCTCACGGAGACGCATAACCTGCTATTCCCCTCTGCACATGGATGAGTAGCGCGGAAGTTAGAATTCATATGAGAACTACACAATACATCAAATGACATAATACACATAAGGCTTACATGCATCCTCCTCCTCATCATCATCACGTCCACCTCTTGGTCGTTGCACAACCGGCCAAGGGACATTACGTTTAGGTAGTTTCGGGTGCCAACCGAGCTCCCCCCTTGGGTAGAAGAGTGGGTAAGAGAGCGGGTCATACGAGCCAGCCGTCACATGTATACTGTGCCTCTGGTTGTCGTTCCCACAAAGTGTAATCCTACGATCGAACCTCTTCGCTAGGTCAGTGCCCTCCACCCAAATTGCAGCGACCTCAGATGACAGAGGTCTATTATACTTCCGTTGGTCTAGTCTCTGGTCAGTGTTGAGGTCTATCCTGTAATCGTCGAGGTTGTCCCTGTGCGCACCCAAACTCCTAAATTGCCGAGAGTATGGGTTTTCCCTGAGTATGTGCACCAACTTTCTGACGACATCCTGGTCTAATTGCTCGGTGGCAGCCTTGCGATGGGTTAGGCCTGGGTCGTCATCGTAGAAGTACAACTGTAGATGATCTGGAGGGGATGTTGGCCCGAAGGAATGAACGTTGTGGTAGATGGTGCCGTGCGCCCGGAACGTGTACACCCCAGACTTCATGTTTGTGTATGTTTCATCGAGGCTGACGCCGAGGGTTGTGAAGGAGAAGTGTCCGTTGAAGAACCGTATGTTCTCCCGAAAATGCCTAGCGTCCGCATCAATGCTAGACCAAAGCCTCATGAGCTCCGGGATGGGCTCCGGTTGCTTTAGCTCGATCTGCCCACTGCGACAGCAGAATCCCGGGGCCTCGCTGACAAACTTCTTGGCCTTGCAGTGGTCGCAGTTTGCGGCGTGCTTCAGGATGTGTGTGTTAGCTGGTAGGTTTGAGTACACATAGTCAAATGGATCATGGTCGACATAGTTTTTGTGTCTTGAGTCTTCCAATTCGTCGTGCTCCAAGTCATCAGCATCTGAGCCTGCAAACAATGTTTCCAATTAGTGCGATACCCCCAACATGTGGATCACGCTCAAGTGATTGTACATACCTTCACCAGCAAACAGGTAATATTCATCGTCAAAGAGGTCGTCAGGATTGACATCATCATTCATGAGACCATTGAGGTAAGCGTCCATGTCATCTGCCCAGGTGCCAAACAACACAAATGAGGGTTCAGTCTCAAGGGACGCAAGGAGAGTAAGGATATGGGTGTTACCTTCACTTCTGATCGTGTAATCCGGCGTGTTAGATGATGTTGAGGCTCTGTGTGCTTCAACTATGGTAGGTTGTCCCGTTGAGCTCATTTTTGGTATGGAGATGGACCTGACGGTTGGGGTATTAACCCTACCTGCAAACCTTTCATTACGACGATCTAGCAGAGCATTCCTCTCACCACGTGGCACCTGCGTACATGTTTTTCGCTTGCCAATTTTCTCCTGACGCTTCATCGCCGCCATACTTCCCTTGCAAGCTCGCTCTCTTGTCCTACGCCGAGCTCTAGACTCATGACTCTGCTTGTCAACTCCATTATCCGCAATTGTTACCGGATCACTGGTTTGCTGGTCGGCACTTTGTAGGTGCTCATTATTTCGATGAGGTCGCCATCTACATCACCATCACCTAAGGTTCTGCTTAGGTATGCACCTACAACATTATCGAATTTGGTATAAATAACCGATGAATGATTACAAAATGAAAGATGATTGTTGATGGGATAACTACCATCGGTTTCGGTGTTGCGAATGTATGTGGGGGCCGACTTGACAGTTGTAGCACGATCTATATGTTCACAGCCGGATTGTTGTGTGATGGTTGGAAGTGTGAGGGTTGGACAATTGGTGTGAGTGTTGAAAGAGGGAGAGCTGGACAATGCGCTAGTTAGATCTGGACGTGGCATTGCGATCGATTCAGCACACGGGGTGTTTTTCCTTCTAGCATAGTCTGCCTTTCTCTTCGCACTTGACTCCCCCTGCTCATCAGGGGTCCTGCTGTTTCGTTGTTCCTTTCGTCGCTCACGCTGCACTTGATTATTGTTTTGGAGGTTGATCGTACCCTCTTCCTTTTTCTTCCAATAAGATGCCCGTCTCTGTGCGTTTCTCCGATCCCTTTGTTCGTCTGCCATATTACTACTGCGGTCTCTTGCATGTTGCCTCCTAGCCAACTCTTTTTCATGATTGAATTCAGCAATGGCTGATGCGGACCCATCTTCTGGAGCATCATCATGTGACAAGGATGTATAGTTCAAGCTCGATGGGTACAATAAATGAATCTATATTATGATTGTTATGTTTAAAACTTTAAACACCCGTACCTGGCATCGAACCGGAAGGCTGATCAATATTAGTGATATCACCAAGAGGGGGTCGGGATGTATAGTTCCGGTTTGATGGGTTGGCTGGTTCAACAATAAAGTTAAAACATAATCATCTCATCAATGCTCAACAATCATGAAGATCCCGAACTAAGCCAGCACGTCTACTCTTTTCTTCAGCCATTTTTTGTTCCATATACTTTGTTTGTAAATGCCCTAATATTTCTTGTCTAGCCAGCATGTATCTCGTACTACAGTGAGTTAATTCAAAGCTAAAAGTGCGTATTCTAATATTTGATTCCCAAATTTGGTTTGTCACCGCCGTAAGCTCATAACTTTAAACACCCGTACCTGGCATTGAACTGGAAGGCTGATCAATATTAGTGATATCACCAAGAGGGGGTCGGGAAACAGTCTGCTTTTCATTTTGGAGCTTGACCTGTTCATCCTTTTTCTTTCGATAAGTTGCTTGCCGTCGTGCATTTCTCTGCTCCCTTTTATCGTCTGTTATGCTATAACTCACTTGGTCATTCACAACAACACATGTTGTCTGGGAATGAGTTGGGTATACATCACATGTTGGGGTAGACGATGTCACAAGCTCTGAACTACCACAACCAAGGGCATTAAGAAAATGGGTTAAAACGAAAATGGCCCGGCCCAGTATTGGGTGACCTGTACGAAGTTTTGACTATTTGACGCACCGTGCGGCGAATGGGTTTCTCCTAGCTTTGTGGCAAGAAAATAAGTAGGCTTGGTTCGCTGGGCCCCCGCGCCTGGCCCAGATATGAAATTCTAGACAAATAGTTTTTTTTACTAGCAGACGAATGCACAAAAATTTAGTACCACCTCGGATAAAAAAATTCATCGGTGAACGAAGGTGAACGGATGAATTTTTTGGAGAAACACGCCTTACTTTATTAGTAGGTATAGATATAGATTCACCAAGACCTTACAACATCTATACATCAATAAGTTTGAAGCAACCATCTTGATAACATCTGTCGCTACTCCTATCAACTTGATGAAGTGGTGTGTATTGTCCAGGCCGCCTGCCCAGACCTCACACCAAAGCCCAACACCACTGGGTGCCAGGCCTGCTGCAGATGCTACTAACAGCGTTAAGAACGTCTAGCAGAGCAAAGCTGATGACTACTCAATAGTTCGGTGTGCCATGCTTTACGGCTTAGAACCGGAACTTCAACGATGTTTTAAACGTCATGGAGCATATGGGATGTTCCAGGAATTGAAGTTAATATTCCAAGCAAATGCCCGGATTGAGAGATATGAAGTCTCCAATAATTTCTACAGTTGCAAGATGGAGGAGAATTGTTCTGTCAGTGAACATATACTCAAAATGTCTGGATATAATAATCACTTGATTCAAGTGGGAGTTAATCTTCGGGATGATAGTGTGGTTGACAAAATTATTCAATCACTGCCACCAAGCTACAAGAGCTTCGTGATGAACTATAATATGCAAGGGATGGATAAGACAATTCCTGAGCTCTTCGTAATGCTAAAAGTTGCGGAGGTAGAAATCAAGAAGGGGCATCAAGTGTTTATGGTCAACAAGACCACCAGTTTCAAGAAAAAGGGTAAAGGAAAGAAAAAGGGGAACTTCAAGAAGAACGGCAAACAAGTTGCTGCTCAAGAGAAGAAACCTAAGTCTGGACCTAAGCCTGAGACTGAGTGCTTCTACTGCGAACAGACTGGTCACTGGAAGTGGAACTGCCCCAAGTATTTGGCGGATAAGAAGGATGGCAAGGTGCACAAAGGTATATGTGATATACATGTTATTGATGTGTACCTTACTGGAGCTCGCAGTAGCACATGGGTATTTGATACTGGTTCTGTTGCTAATATTTGCAACTCGAAACAGGGACTACGGATTAAGCGAAGATTGGCTAAGGACGAGGTGACGATGCGTGTGGGAAATGGTTCCAAAGTCGATGTGATCGCTGTCGGCACGATACCTCTACATCTACCTTCGAGATTAGTTTTAGACCCGAATAATAATTATTTGGTGCCAGCGTTAAGCATGAACGTTATATCTGGATCTTGTTTGATGCGAGACGGTTATTCATTTAAATCTGAGAATAATGGTTGTTCTATTTATATGAGTAATATCTTTTATGGTCATGCACCCTTGAAGAGTGGTCTATTTGTGTTGAATCTCGATAGTAGTGATACACATATTCATAATATTGAAAGCAAAAGATGCAGAGTTGATAATGATAGTGCAACTTATTTGTGGCACTACCGTTTGGGTCATATTGGTGTAAAGCGCATGAAGAAACTCCATATTGATGGACTTCTGGAAATACTTGATTATGAATCACTTGGTACTTGCGAACCATCCTCATGGGCAAGATGACTAAAACGCCGTTCTCCGGAACAATGGAGCGAGCAACAGATTTACTAAAAATCATACATACTAATGTATGTGGCCCGATGAATATTGAGGCTCACGACGAGTATCGTTATTTTCTCACCTTCACAGATGATTTGAGCAGATATGGATATATCTACTTAATGAAACATAAGTCTAAAACATTTGAAAAGTTCAAAGAAATTCAGAGTGAAGTGAAATATCATCGCAACAAGAAAATAAAGTTTCTATGATCTGATCGTGGAGGAGAATATTTGAGTTACGAGTTTGGTCTACATTTGAAACAATGCGAAATAGTTTCGCAGCTCACGCCACCTGATACATCTCCAACGTATCTATAATTTTTGATTGCTCCATGCTATATTATCTACTGTTTTGGACATTATTGGGCTTTATTATACACTTCTATATTATTTTTGGGACTAACCTACTAACCGGAGGCCCAGCCCAGAATTGCTGTTTTTTTTGCCTATTTTAGGGTTTCTAAGAAAAGGAATATCAAATGGAGTCCGAACGGAATGAAACCTTCGGGAACGTGATTTTTGGAACAAACAAGACCCATGAGACTTGGACCCTACGTCAAGCAACCAACAGGGAGGCCACGAGGTAGGGGGCGCGCCTACCCCCCAGGCGCGCCCACCACCCTCGTGGGCCCTCTGTTGCTCCACCGACATACTTCTTCCTCCTATATATACCTACGTACCCCCAAACAATCAGATACGGAGCCAAAACCCTAATTCCACCGCCGTAACTTTCTGTATCCACGAGATCCCATCTTGGGGTCTGTTCTGGAGCTCCGCCGGAGGGGGCATCGATCACGGAGGGCTTCTACATCAACACCATAGCCTCTCCAATGAAGTGTGAGTAGTTTACCTCAGACCTACGGGTCCATAGTTATTAGCTAGATGGCTTCTTCTCTCTTTTTGGATCTCAATACAAAGTTCTCCCCCTCTCTTGTGGAGATCTATTCGATGTAATCTTCTTTTGCGGTGTGTTTGTTTACACCGATGAATTGTGGGTTTATGATCAAGTTTATCTATGAACAATATTTGAATCTTCTCTGAATTCTTTTATGTATGATTGGTTATCTTTGCAAGTCTCTTTGAATTATCAGTTTGGTTTGGCCTACTAGATTGATCTTTCTTGCAATGGGAGAAGTGCTTAGCTTTGGGTTCAATCTTGCGGTGTCCTTTCCCAGTGACAGTAGGGGCAGCAAGGCACGTATTGTATTGTTGCCATCGAGGATAACAAGATGGGGTTTTTTTTATCATATTGCATGAATTTATCCCTCTACATCATGTCATCTTGCTTAAGGCGTTACTCTGTTCTTATGAACTTAATACTCTAGATGCATGCTGGATAGCGGTCGATGTGTGGAGTAATAGTAGTAGATGCAGGCAGGAGTCGGTCTACTTGTCTTGGACGTGATGCCTATATACATGATCATACCTAGATATTCTCATAACTATGCCCAATTCTGTCAATTGCTCAATAGTAATTTGTTCACCCACCATAAAATACTTATGCTCTTGGGAGAAGCCACTAGTGAAACCTATGGCCCCCGGGTCTATCTTCATCATATTAATCTTCCAATACTTAGTTATTTTCATTGCTTTTATTTTACTTTGCATCTTTATCATCAAAATACCAAAAATATTATCTTATCATATCTATCAGATCTCACTCTCGTAAGTGACCGTGTAGGGATTGACAACCCCTTATCGCGTTGGTTGAGAGGATTTATATGTTTTGTGTAGGTGCGAGGGACTTGCGCGTAGCCTCCTACTGGATTGATACCTTGGTTCTCAAAAACCGAGGGAAATACTTACGCTACTTTGCCGCATCACCCTTTCCTCTTCAAGGGAAAACCAACGCAGTGCTCAAGAGGTAGCAAGAAGGATTTCTGGCGCCGTTGCCGGGGAGGTTCGCGCAAGTCAAGATTTGACTCCCGACAACGAGCCATTTCTGACGCCGTTGCCGGGGAGGTCTACGCAAAAGTCAAACATACCAAGTACCCATCACAAAACCTTATCTCCTGCATTACATTATTTGCCATTTGCCTCTCGTTTTCTTCTCCCCCACTTCACCCTTGCCGTTTTATTTGCCCTCTCTCTCTATCCTCCCTCTCCTTCTCTATTTGCCTCTTTTTGCCCATTTCGTGTCTGCTTGTGTGTTGGATTGCTTTCTTATCACGATGGCTCAAGATAACACTAAATTGTGTGACTTTACCAATACCAACAACAATGATTTTATTAGCACTCTGATTGCTCCTCTTACCAATGTTGAATCTTGTGAAATTAATGCTGCCTTACTGAATCTTGTCATGAAAGATCCGTTTTCCAGCCTTCCTAGTGAAGATGCCGCTACCCATCTAAATAGCTTCATTGATTTGTGTGATATACAAAAGAAGAAAGATGTGGACAATGATATTGTTAAATTGAAGCTATTTCCTTTTTCGCTTAGAGATCGTGCTAAAGCTTGGTTTTCGTCTTTGCCTAAAACTAGTATTGACTCTTGGAATAAGTGCAAAGATGCTTTTATCTCTAAGTATTTTCCTCCCGCTAAGATCATCTCTCTTAGAAACGATATTATGAATTTTAAGCAACTTGATCATGAACATGTTGCAAAAGCTTGGGAGAGGATGAAATTAATGATATGTAATTGCCCTACTCATGGTTTGATTTTGTGGATGATTATACAATTTTTTATGCCGGATTGAATTGCTTCTAGAAATCTTTTAGATTCGGACGTGGGAGGCACTTTTATGGAAATCACTTTAGGAGAAGCTACTAAACTCCTAGATAATATTATGGTTAATTATTCTCAATGGCACACTGAAAGATCTACTAATAAGGAAGTGCATGCGATAGAAGAAATTAATGTTTTGAGTGGAAAGATGGATGGACTTATGAAATTATTTGCTAATAAAAGTGTTTCTTATGATTCTAATGATATGCCTTTGTCTACTTTGATTGAGAATAATAATGAATCTATGGATGTGAATTTTGTTGGTAGGAACAATTTTGGTAACAACGCGTATAGAGGAAATTTTAATCCTAGGCCTTATCCTAGTAATTCCTCTAATAATTATGGTAATTCCTACAACAATTATTATGGAAATTATAATAAGATTCCCTCTGATTTTGAATCTAATATTAAACAATTTATTACTTCGCAAAAGAATTTCAATGCTTTGATTGAAGAAAAATTGCTTAAGATTGATGAGTTGGCTAGGAACGTTGATAGAATTTCTCTTGATGTTGATTCTTTGAAACTTAGATCTATTCCACCTAAGCATGATATCAATGAGTCTCTCAAATCCATGAGAATTTCCATTGATGAGTGCAAAGAAAGAACTGCTGGGATGCATGCTAAGAAAGATTCCTTTATAAAAACGTGTTCTTCTAGTTACCATGATAATAAAGATGAAGATCTAAAAGTTATTGATGTTTCCCCTATTAAATCTTTGTTTTGAAATATGAATCTTGATAATGATGGGACTTAATATGATCCACCTTTACCTAGAAGGCGTTCCAAAAATTCAGAGTTTTTAGATCCTGATGCTAAATTTGATAAGAGTGGGATTGAAGAGATCAAAACTCTAGATGTTAATGAACCTACTATTTTGGATTTCAAGGAATTTAATTATAATAGCTGCTCTTTGATAGATTGTATTTCCTTGTTACAATCCGTGCTAAATTTTCCTCATGCTTATAGCCAAAATAAAGCTTTTACCAAACATATCGTTGATGCTTTGATGCAATCTTATGAAGAAAAACTGGAGTTGGAAGTTTCTATCCCTAGAAAACTTTATGATGAGTGGGAACCAACTATTAAAATTAAAATTAAAAACCATGAATGCTATGCATTGTGTGATTTGGGTGCTAGTGTTTCCACGATTCCAAAGACTTTGTGTGATTTGTTAGGTTTCCGTGATTTTCATGGTTGCTCTCTAAACTTGCACCTTGCGGATTCCACTATTAAGAAACCTATGGGAAGAATTAATGATGTTCTTATTATTGCAAATAGTAATTATGTGCCCGTAGATTTTATCGTTCTTGATATAGATTGCAATCCTTCATGTCCTATTATTCTTGGTAGACCTTTCCTTAGAACGATTGGTGCAATTATTGATATGAAGGAAGGAGATTTTAGATTCCAATTTCCGTTAAGGAAAGGCATGGAACACTTTCCTAGAAAGAAAATTAAATTACCTTATGAATCTATTATGAGAGCCACTTATGGATTGCCTACCAAAGATGGCAATACCTAGATCTATCCTTGCTTTTTATGCCTAGCTAGGGGCGTTAAACGATAGCGCTTGTTGGGAGGCAACCTAATTTTATTTTTATTCCTTACTTTTTGCTCCTGTTTAGTAATAAATAATTTATCTAGCCTCTGTTTTGGTTGTGTTTTTTGTGTCTAATTAGTATTTGTACCAAGTAGAACCGTTGGGAAGACTTGGGGAAAGTCTTGTTAATCTTGCTGTAAAAACAGAAACTTTAGCGCTCACGAGAACTGCTGCCATTTTTATTTGAAAAGTGATATTTCGTTAATTTTTTTGCAGATTGATAATAGATAAATTTATCACATCCAGCAATTTATTTCAGAATTTTTGGGGTTCCAGATCTTGCGCTAGCTACAGATTACTACAGACTGTTCTGTTTTTGATAGATTCTGTTTTTCGTGTGTTGTTCGCTTATTTTGATGAATCTATGGCTAGTAAAATAGTTTATAAACCATAGAGAAGTCGGAATACAGTAGGTTTAACACCAATATAAATAAAGAATGAGTTCATTACAGTACCTTGAAGTGGTGTTTTGTTTTCTTTCGCTAACGGAGCTCACGAGATTTTCTACTTTAAGTTTTGTGTTGTGAAGTTTTCAAGTTTTGGGTAAAGATTTGATGGATTATGGAACAAGGAGTGTCAAGAGCCTAAGATTGGGGATGCCCATGGCATCCCCAAGATAATCTAAGGACACCTAAAAGCCAAAGCTTGGGGATGCCCCGGAAGGCATCCCCTCTTTCGTCTACTTCTATCGGTAACTTTACTTGGAGCTATATTTTTATTCACCACATGATATGTGTTTTGCTTGGAGCGTATTGCATGATTTGAGTCTTTATTTGTTAGTTTACCACAATCATATTTTCTGAACACACCTTTTGAGAGAGACACACATGATTCTGAAATTATTAGAATACTCTCTGTGCTTCACTTATATATTTTGAGTTATATAGTTTTGCTCTAGTACTTCACTTATATCTTTTAGAGCACGGTGGTGGATTTGTTTTATAGAAACTATTGATATCTCATGCTTCACTTAGATTATTTTGAGAGTCTTAAATAGCATGGTAATTTGCTTAAATAATCCTTATATGCTAGGTATACAAGATTAATAATAAAATTCTCTTATGAGTGTGTTGAATGCTAAGAGAAGTTTGATGCTTGATAATTGTTTTGAGATATGGAGATGGTGATATTAGAGTCATGCTAGTTGAGTAGTTGTGAATTTGAGAAATAATTATGTTAAAGTTTGTGATTCCCGTAGCATGCATGTATGGTGAACCATTATGTGATGAAGTCGGAGCATGATTTATTTATTGATTGTCTTCCTTATGAGTGGCGGCCGGGGACGAGTGATGGTCTTTTCCTACCAATCTATCCCCCTAGGAGCATGCGCGTAATACTTTGCTTTGATAACTTGTAGATTTTTGCAATAAGTATATGAGTTCTTTATGACTAATGTTGAGTCAATGGATCATACACACTCTCACCCTTCCATCATTGCTATCCTTTCTAATACCGCCCACCTTTCGCCGGTATCATACACCCACCATATACCTTCCTCAAAACAGCCACCATACCTACCTATCATGGCATTCCAATAGCCATTCCGAGATATATTGCCATGCAACTTTCCACCGTTCCGTTTATTATGACACGCTCCATCATTGTCATATTGCTTTGCATGATCATGTAGTTGACATTGTATTTGTGGTAAAGCCACCATTCATAATTCTTTCATACATGTCACTCATGAGTCATTGCATATCCCGGTACACCGCCGGAGGCATTCATATAGAGTCATATCTTGTTCTAAGTATCGAGTTGTAATTCTTGAGTTGTAAGAAAATAAAAGTGTGATGATCATCATTATTAGAGCATTGTCCCAAGTGAGGAAAGGATGATGGAGACTATGATTCTCCCACAATCGGGATGAGACTCCGGACAAAAAAAAGAGGCCATAAAAAGAAGAAGAGAAAAGGCCCAAATAAAAAAAGATGAGAGAAAAAGAGAGAAGGGACAATGCTACTATCCTTTTACCACACTTGTGCTTCAAAGTAGCACCATGATCTTCATAGTAGAGAGTTTCCTTTGTTATCACCTTCATATACTAGTGGGAATTTTTCATTATAGAACTTGACTTGTATATTCCAATGATGGGCTTCCTCAAAATGCCCTAGGTCTTCGTGAGCAAGCAAGTTGGATGCACGCCCACTTAGTTTATTTTTGAGCTTTCATATACTTATAGCTCTAGTGCATCCGTTGCATGGCAATCCCTACTCACTCACATTGATATCTATTGATGGGCATCTCCATAGCCCGTTGATACGCCTAGTCGATGTGAGACTATCTTCTCCTTTCTGTCTCCTCCACAACCACCATTCTATTCCACCTAAGGTGTTATGTCCATGGCTCACGCTCATGTATTGCGTGAAGATTGAAAAAGTTTTGAGAATGTCAAAAGTATGAAACAATTGCTTGGCTTGTCAGCGGGGTTGTGCATGATTTAAATACTTTGTGTGGTGAAGATAGAGCATAGCCAGACTATATGATTTTGTAGGGATAACTTTCTTTGGCCATGTTATTTTGAGAAGACATAATTGCTTAGTTAGTATGCTTGAAGTATTATTATTTCTATGTCAATATTGAACTTTTGTCTTGAATCTTTCGGATCTGAATATTCATACCATAATTAAGAAGAATTACATTGAAATTATGCCAAGTAGCATTCCACATCAAAAATTCTGTTTTTATCATTTACCTACTCGAGGACGAGCAGGAATTAAGCTTGGGGATGCTTGATACGTCTCCAACGTATCTATAATTTTTTATTGCTCCATGCTATATTATCTACTGTTTTGGACATCATTGGGCTTTATTATACACATTTATATTATTTTTGGGACTAACCTACTAACCGGAGGCCCAACCCAGAATTGCTGTTTTTTGCCTATTTTAGGGTTTCGAAGAAAAGGAATATCAGAGGGAGTCCAAACAGAATGAAACCTTCGGAAACGTGATTTTTGGAACGAACAAGACCCAGGAGACTTGGACCCTACGTCAAGCAACCAACATGGAGGCCACGAGGTAGGGGGGCGCACCTACCACCCCCCAAGCGCGCCCTCCACCCTCGTGGGCCCCCTATTGCTCCACCGACATACTTCTTCCTCCTATATATACCTACGTACCCCCAAACGATTAGATACGGAGCCAAAACCCTAATTCCACCGCCGTAACTTTCTGTATCCACGAGATCCCATCTTGGGGCCTGTTCCGGAGCTCCGCCGGAGGGGGCATCAATCACGGAGGGCTTCTACATCAACACCATAGCCTCTCCAATGAAGTGTGAGTAGTTTACCTCAGACCTACGGGTCCATAGTTATTAGCTAGATGGCTTCTTCTCTCTTTTTGGATCTCAATACAAAGTTCTCCCCCTCTCTTGTGAAGATCTATTCGATGTAATCTTCTTTTGCGGTGTGTTTGTTGAGACCGGTGAATTGTGGGTTTATGATCAAATTTATCTATGAACAATATTTTAATCTTCTCTGAATTCTTTTATGTATGATTGGTTATCTTTGCAAGTCTCTTCGAATTATTAGTTTGGTTTGGCCTACTAGATTGATCTTTCTTGCAATGGGAGAAGTGCTTAGATTTGGGTTCAATCTTGTGATGTCCTTCCCCAGTGACAGTAGGGGCAGAAAGGCACATATTGTATTGTTTCCATCGAGGATAACAAGATGGTTTTTTTTATCATATTGCATGAATTTATCCCTCTACATCATGTCATCTTGTTTAAGGCGTTACTCTGTTCTTATGAACTTAATACTCTAGATGCATGCTGGATAGCGGTCAATGTGTGGAGTAATAGTAGTAGATGCAGGCAGGAGTCGGTCTACTTGTCTTGGACGTGATGCCTATATACATGATCATACCTAGATATTCTCATAACTATGCTCAATTCTGTCAATTGCTCAATAGTAATTTGCTCACCCACCGTAAAATACTTATGCTCTTGAGAGAAGCCACTAGTGAAATCTATGGCCCCCGGGTCTATCCTCATCATATTAATCTTCCAATACTTAGTTATTTTCATTGCTTTTATTTTACTTTGCATCTTTATCATCAAAATACCAAAAATATTATCTTATCATATCTATCAGATCTCACTCTCGTAAGTGACTGTGTAGGGATTGACAACCCCTTATCGCATTGGTTGCGAGGATTTATTTGTTTTGTGTAGGTGCGAGGGACTCGCGCATAGCCTCCTACTAGATTGATACCTTGGTTCTCAAAAACTGAAGGAAATACTTACGCTACTTTGCTGCATCACCCTTTCCTCTTCAAGGGAAAACCAACGCAGTGCTCAAGAGGTAGCACCACCCGCAACACCACAACGTAATGTTGTATCCGAACCTCATAATTGTACTTTACTACATATGGTGCGTTCTATGATGTCTCTTAATGATTTACCGCTATCGTTTTGGGGTTATGCTTTAGAGACGGCTGCATTCACGTTAAATAGGGCACCATCGAAATCCGTTGAGACGACGCCTTATGAACTGTGGTTTGGCAAGAAACCAAAGTTGTCGTTTCTTAAAGTTTGGGGCTGCGATGCTTATGTGAAAAAGCTTCAACCTGATAATCTCGAGCCCAAATCGGAGAAATGTGTCTTCATAGGATACCCAAAGGAAACTGTTGGGTAAACCTTCTATCATAGATCCGAAGGCAAGACATTTGTTGCTAAGAATGATTCCTTTCCAGAGAAGGAATTTCTCTCGAAAGAAGTGAGTGAAAGAAAAGTAGAACTTGATGAGGTAACTGTACCTGCTCCCTTATTGGAAAGTAGTTCATCACAAAAACCGGTTCCTGTGATGCCTACACCAATTAGTGAGGAAGCTAATGAAATTGATCATGAAACTTCCGATCAAGTTACTACCGAACCTCGTAGGTCATCCAGAGTAAGATCCTCTCCAGAGTGGTACGGTAATTAATCCTATTCTGGAGGTCATGTTACTTGACCAAGGCGAACTTACGAACTATGAAGAGGCGATGGTGAGCCCAGATTCCGCAAAATGGCTTGAGGCCATGAAATCTGAGATGGGATCCATGTATGAGAACAAAGTGTGGACTTTGGTTGACTTGCCTGATGATCGGAAAGCCATAGAAAATAAATGGATCTTCAAGAAGAAGACTGACGCTGACGGTAATGTTACTGTCTACAAAGCTCGACTTGTTGCGAAAGGTTTTTGACAAGTTCAATGGGTTGACTACGATGAGACTTTCTCACCCGTAGAGATGCTTAAGTCTGTCCGAATCATGTTAGCAATTGCCGCATTTTATGATTATGAAATTTGGCAAATGGATATCAAAACTGCATACTTGAATGGATTTCTGGAAGAAGAGTTGTATATGATGCAACCAGAAGGTTTTGTCGATCCAAAGGGAGCTAACAAAATGTGCAAGCTCCAATGATCCATTTATGGAATGGTGCAAGCCTCTCGGAGTTGGAATAAACGTTTTGATAGTGTGATCAAAGCATATGGTTTTATACAGACTTTTGGAGAAGTCTGTATTTACAAGAAAGTGAGTGGGAGCTCTGTAGCATTTCTAATATTATATGTGGATGGCATATTGTTGATTGGAAATGATATAGAATTTCTGCATAGCATAAAAGGATACTTGAATAAGAGTTTTTCAATGAAAGACCTCGGTGAAGCTGCTTACATATTGGGCATCAAGATCTATAGAGATAGATCAAGACACTTAATTGGACTTTCACAAAGCACATACCTTGACAAAGTTTTGAAAAAGTTCAAAATGGATCAAGTAAAGAAAGGGTTCTTGCCTGTGTTACAAGGTGTCAAGTTGAGTCAGACTCAATGCCCGACCAATGCAGAAGATAGAGAGAAAATGAAAAGTGTTCCCTATGCTTCAGCCATAGGCTCTATCATGTATGCAATGCTGTGTACCAGACCTGATGTGTGCCTTGCTATTAGTTTAGCAGGGAGGTACCAAAGTAATCCAGGAGTGGATCACTGGACAGCGATCAAGAACATCCTAAAGTACCTAAAGAGGACTAAGGATATGTTTCTCGTTTATGGAGGTGACAAAGAGCTCGTCGTAAATGGTTACGTCGATGCAAGCTTTGACACTGATCCGGATGATTCTAAATCGCAAACCAAATACGTGTTTATATTGAACGGTGGAGCTGGCAGTTGGTGCAGTTCTAAACAAAGCGTCATGGCGGGATCTACGTGTGAAGCGGAGTACATAGCTGCTTCGGAAGCAGTAAATGAAGGAGTCTGGATGAAGGAGTTCATATCTGATCTAGGTTTCATACCTAGTGCATCAGGTTCAATGAAAATCTTTTGTGACAATACTGGTGCAATTGCCTTGGCAAAAGAATCCAGATTTCACAAGAGAACCAAGCGCATCAAGAGATGCTTCAATTCCATCCGGGATCAAGTCCAGGTGGGAGACATAGAGATTTGCAAGATACATACAGATCTGAATGTTGCAGACCCGTTGACTAAGCCTCTTCCACGAGCAAAGCGTGATCAGCACCAAGACTCCATGGGTGTTAGAATCATTACTCTGTAATCTAGATTATTGACTCTAGTGCAAGTGGGAGACTTAAGGAAATATGCCCTAGAGGCAATAATAAAGTTATTATTTATTTCCTCATATCATGATAAATGTTTATTATTAATGCTAGAATTGTATTAACCAGAAACATAATACATGTGTGAATACATAGACAAACATAGTGTCACTAGTATGCCTCTACTTGACTAGCTCGTTGATCAAAGATGGTTGAGTTTTCTAGCCATAGACATGAGTTGTCATTTGATTAACGGGATCACATCATTAGGAGAATGATCTGATTGACTTGACCCATTTCGTTAGCTTAGCACTTGATCGTTTAGTTTACTGCTATTGCTTTCACCATTACTTATACATGTTCCTATGACTATGAGATTATGCAACTCCCGAATACCGAAAGAACACTTTGTGTGCTACCAAACGTCATAACGTAACTGAGTGATTATAAAGGTGCTCTACAGGTGTTTCCGATGGTGTTTGTTGAGTAGTTGGCATAGATCAATAATAGGATTTGTCACTCCGGTTGTCGGAGAGGTATCTCTGGGCCCTCTCGGTAATGCACATCACTATAAGCCTTGCAAGCAATGTGACTAATGAGTTAGTTACAGAATAATGCACTACGGAACGAGTAAAGAGACTTGCCAGTAACAAGATTGAGCTAGGTATTAAGATACCGACGATCGAATCTCGGGCAAGTAACATACCGATAACAAAGGGAACAACGTATGTTGTTATGCGGTTTGACCGATAAAGATCTTCATAGAATATGTAGGAACCAATATGAGCATCCAGGTTCCGCTATTGGTTATTGACCGGAAACATGTCTCGGTCATGTCTACATAGTTCTCGAACCCGTAGGGTCTGCACGCTTAAAGTTCTGTGACAATCGATATTATGAGTTTTTGTGTTTTGATGTATCGAAGGTAGTTAGGAGTCCCGGATATGATCACGGACATGACGAGGAGTCTCGAAATGGTCGAGGCGTAAAGATCGATATATTGGACGACTATGTTCGGACACCGAAAGTGTTTCGGGAGGTTTTAGACATATACCGGAGTACCGGGGGGTTACCGGAACCCCCCGGGGGATGTAATGGGCCTATTGGGCCTTAGTGGAGAAGAGGAGGGGCGGCCAGGGCAGGCCGCGCGCCCCCTCCCCTCTGGTCCAAATTGGACAAGGAGGGGGGCGGCGCCCCCCTTTCCTTCCTCATGTCTCCTTCCCTTCCTTCCCTTCTCCCACTCCTACTAGGAAAGGAGGAGTCCTACTCCTGGTGGGAGTAGGACTCGCCCCTTGGCGCGCCCTCCTCCTTGGCCGACCGCCTCCCTCCTAGCTCCTTTATATACGGGGGCAGGGGGGCACCCCAGAGACAACAACAATTGATCATTGATCTCTTAGCCGTGTGCAGTGCCCCCCTCCACCATAATCCACCTCGGTCATATCGTAGCGGTGCTTAGGCGAAGCCCTGTGTCGGTAGCATCATCATCATCGTCACCACACCGTCGTGCTGACGAAGCTCTTCCCGGAAGCATTACTGGATTGTGAGTTCGCGGGACGTCACCGAGCTGAACGTGTGCTGAACGCGGAGGTGCCGTACGTTCGGTGCTGAGGATCGGTCGACCGTGAAGACATACGACTACATCAACCGCGTTGTTATAACGCTTCCGCTTACAGTCTACGAGGGTACGTAGACGACACTACCCTTTCGTTGCTGTGCATCACCATGATCTTGCGTGTGCGTAGGAAAATTTTGAAATTACTACGTTCCCCAACACACACTGGTCGAACGCACTCTTAGTGGGCACCGCATGCGGCGCACTGCCACCGTCTTCCACCAGTCCATCTTCAGAGCAAGTATTGACGCATCGACCTTACATCCTAAAGCAGCAGTCTTCACCATTGAACCATTGAATCGATCTAAAGCGCTTGGCATCAAATCTCGTTGTCGCACAGACATGACAAGAACCCTAACCTTGCCGTTCCAGGGAATCCACGTAGGAACTTCATCAACTTTGTCCTCATAGATGAACTCAAAGAGAATTGAAGCCCGAAAGATAAATCACATAGATGAAGCGCCGAGATCCACCTTCGAGCCGTTCCTGCAAGGAAAAAAATCCTAACCTAAACCACTAGCCGCTGGGATCCCCCTCCCAGTCATCGGCCGTTGCAGCGGGAGGCAGCAGGGAGGCAGATCCGCGAGCTCACCGAATGGAGAGGACGAATTTGTTGCCCTAGCAGTGCTCGCTTGGGGTGAACATTTTATACGAGACACCACGCACATCTAGAGTTATGGAACACCATACGCATCTCGCTGTCCAGCGGTACGTCGCATGCCATTAGCGAACGGTGAGCCGACCATGCGTGTGAGGTTTGGTCATACCTAGGAGGACATGGTTAGATGATCACCGAGGCTCGTATTCAGCTACTCCAGTTCGTATCGTAATACGATCTGTTGCATGAACGGCAGGGTAGCAAATGCAGAGAACGATTGATGCTAAGGCATAACCTCCAGACCAGTCGCCCAACCTGCTGCTCACACTGTAAGATGAGTGTGCGTGGTGCCATCAAGGATTTCGGTTACATGGGGCAGCGGGCACAGACACACGTACAACATCAGCACTGAAGGCACGACAGTCACGTGCATCAAACGCCCAAAATCTTCATAATTAATTAGAAGTTGGTCGGCAAATCGTGCTCTTAGAATTATTACTTTTTTGGGTGGCGGGTAGCTGTCTCGCGGAATGAACTGTAGTGCATAAGTGTGCATCATCGTCAAAAAAGGAGTAGCAAGCATGGTGGGCTGTAGATTTACAGCCGGCTGTAGCACGGGCTTCAAGAAGCTATGTAAGAGTGTATGGTGTACTTTCTTGTAGCTCACCACTATACACGTTGGTTATAAATGACATGGCAACATATTATAGCCACCAGTTGGCTATATTATTAACCATGCTCTTAGGGTGGTCCTTGATAAAAAAATACAGTTGCATATCATTTCCAATAAAAGAAAATTGTGCCTTATGTGAAGGTGATTGGGGATGAAGACTTCAATGTATCAAACTAATAAAAACGTAATTCTATGACAACTTGTCCTATTGGCGCTTGACATTTTCGTGCACTTGAAGCAAATGAGATGAGTTTTCTTAAGCAAAATGACAACTATCTAGCAACAATGTTAAGGGGTATACAAGTAGTCTTCCGGTTGAGTAAGGCCAGGTATAGTGGTACTAGCAATACCACTTAAGATGATTGCTGAATTGGAAAAGAGAGAAGTGAGACATACCTCCGCGAAAGTCCAACCCTAGCCACCAGGGCCAGGCTCTCTTCTACAACACTGCCTTGGAACCCTTCCTCTCTCCCTTCTAGTAGGTCCTAGTTTCCTCTAGGTTTCAGGTCCTCTGCCTTGGAACACTGCATTGGAATAAGGTCTCTTTGACCTCTCCCTACCACAGTGATGTCCAATTTGGCGCCAACAAAGGGTCGATGAGGGTAGGTTCTGGCAGATATGTTGGTTCGTTTCGGATCTTGGCAGTTGGTGTGTGAATTAGGGGAAGCAGTTAGCTGGCTATTGATGGCGACTTCGACCTCTTCTTTTGGTTTAATTGGCGGCATTGCTTACTGCTCGCGCGCGCGAATATCATCATACTAATTGTCAAATTTTGGATCCGAGTCTCCCCCTCTACCCTACAGGTATAGGGTATAGGGGGGGTAGAAGCCCACATGCCCACTCTTTTATCCCCCCTCTACCCTAAATGTATAGAGTATAGGGGGGATAGAAGCCCACATGCCCACTCTTCCATCCCCCCTCTACCCTACATGTATAGGGTATAGGGGGATATAAGCCCACATGCCCACTCTTTTATCCCTCGTTCTTGTAAATGATGAATATACCTTCAGAATTAAGGTACTCTCTGGTATTTGGTTGCAGTATTCCTTGATGCTTACGATGGAGTACGATTTAAGCATGCCCGTTGGATCTGAACAAATGGAGGGCTCATATTAAACTCGGGGTACTAGGAAAGAACTCTTGTTCTAATAACTATAATCTTGGAAGCATGCAAACATTAATCACTAGAGATGATCCAATGTATAACATGTTTTTTCCCGGCATGAGATCTGGTCACAGAACGGAGTAGAATAGATGGATCGTCCAGCCGGCTCATGTTGAGCTACGAACATACTCCCTTCGTTTTAAAATAGATGACCCAACTTTATACTAACTTTAATACAAAGTTAGTACAAAGTTGGGTCATCTATTTTGAAAAGGAGGAAGTACTTACCTACGTGCTACTAGACCTAGAGCCTCTCTACAGCGTCACGCCAGATGGTCACAGGGCAGGGTGGAATAGAAAACGACTGATGGCAAGGCGTAACCTCCTCCAGATGGTCACCACAGCAGGTCAACACAACCAACAAGCCAGCCGAACTTGTGGCCTACAATGGAGAATGCACTGCTGCTGCTACTACTACTATGTGGTCACACCCCGAAAAGGACATGAGTTATAGCACCATGGGGACAGACGCACGTCCAACATCGCCATGAAGCCGTGACAGCCACGTGCATCGATCAAACCCGGCATAAAACACGCCCAAAATCCCCGTAATCAATTAGCAGTTGGCCAGTGTTGCTATAGCATGAAATCGAAACAAGAGAAAATTGGGTGGAATTAGATGCAGCGTGTAAGCGTGTGTGTGTGTAACTGTCGAAAGGCGCCAGCTAACCGCCAGTGCCACTGCTGTTGCTGATGGTGCAAATATGGTTGGGTTTCTAGGGGGTTGCCCGTGTTTTCCTACACGGATCGACGACGATGGGCATCCACACCATGTGGAGGGGCTCTGTCAGAGTTATCGCCGTTTTTATGTCGGTCGCGGTCTATATTGATTCATGCCGTGATCCATTTTTATCGACCTACTGTGGTTTATATTAGTACCCGTATCCATCGTGGCCTCGTATGTTGTACATCAAGGCAAAAGGAGATGGATTGTATTTCTTATACATTGTGTGAGTTTGTGACAGCCCGCCTCCCCTTCCCTCGAACACCGATCTTGACCTGCGATGGGATGAGTACCAGACTGGATCCCTTTGGAGCAAAGTGGAGGGGTGCGGCGACGAAGGGGTAATGCGGCAGTCGAATAGCTGGCTAGAGAGAAGTGATGGAGAGGATACATCGACTCATGAAGCACACATTTAATCTTCGTCTATTGGAATGCAAACTGCTCTCAGGGTGATCCCAACGCAACGACGTTGGGTGTGGAGGCCTAATTAACGAGGAGAAAGACAAATGCCATATCTTAATCTACATATACACAGATTTTATTCTGGAATACAAAACATATCAAAATGATTGATAGTTTGCTTTTATACAAACCACTAAGAGAATGAAAGGTGCAACACATTAGGAGTGCCAACGTATCTACCAATTATACTGTTAGTAAAAGCACCCAATGCCTAGCCAAACACCAGAGCCCTAAACTTAGCAAATATCAGGGGCTTAATTACTTCTGTCAAAAAACGTCCTAGATGATAGGTCAATTAGATACAAAAATAATACGCAAATCCCCAAGAAATTTATGCATCAATACCTATTTACTGCACAAGGGCACTCCCAACACATTTTGTCATAAACCTGCACCTTATGCAGCTGAGGTTGCTGCCAGCCCACCCGAGTTTAAGTCCCGGCTTGGACGCGTGGTGCTCGTGGAGTTTCCCCTATAAAAAGAATGCCAACGAGGGTTAACCCTTGAGTTGGTCTTATTTTTTTTTCAAATTATCAATCTATGTTAGTAGATCACAAGAGTCTACAGAACACCGGTGCCAAATAAACGTAGTAGGCACCCATACTTAGCATAAAACCAGGAGCCTGACTAGGCACCTCTCCAAGCACTCCTCTATAATCTTTTCAGGGTAAAACATATATAGGTTCATTAGATGACCATCACAGGCGTCTCATTGTCGACTGGGACGAGGAAGAACGGGATTCAGTCACAGGACATGGTAGATCGTCCAGGCTCCTATTCAGCATCGTACAGTCTGCAACGGCAATGTAGCAAATTCTGTAAATGATTGATGGCAAGGCGTAACCTCCTCCAGATGGTCACGACAGCAGGTCAACCCAACCAACCAGCCGAACTTGTGGTCTACAAGAGAAGAGAATGTACATGGTTACATGGGGGCAGCAGGACAGCCACACTTCCCAATGATGGCGCGACAGTCACGTGCATCAAACTGGCATAAAAACATGTCCGAAATCCTTGTGATTAATCAGCAGTTGGACAGTATTACTAGCGCAAATCGCGCTATCGGAATTAAAATATTTAGTTTTTTGGTTGCGGGCAGCTGTCTCGCGGGATTAACTGTAACTAGCGCGCAAGTGTCAAAAGGTGACATCTAGTAACACTGCAAATATGGTTGGTATTTTTAGGAGAGTTTGCCCATCTTTTCCAACACGGATTGACGACAACGGGTATCGATCGAAGGGCTTGACGACAACGGGTATCAACACAAAGGAGGCCTCTCTGTCGGAGTTAACCGTGTTTTACGTCCACTGTGGTCTATATTCATTACCATTTTGATCTATAGTTACTTCCATGGCCCGGTGTGCTGTACCAAGGCAAAAGGAGAAGATGTGGCTAATATTTCGCACGTACTGTGGCCACCTTCCCTCCCTGCAAATTTTGATCTCAACCACCTGCGATGAAATGAACTACGTCATTGAATCCTTTAGAACAAATTGGATGGTGTGGCGATCAAGGAGCAGATCCATCCATTTAAATGCAAACTGCTCTTAGGGCGGCAGGTCCCCATGCAATGGCATTGCCGGTGGAGGCCTAGTTAAAAATGAAAGAGATAGATATCATATATACGACTCTTATTGTGGAACCTAAGATAAGTTATACTTTTCTCCCACAAACGTTTTAAAACGTTACTCCCTCCGTCTCATAATATAAGATGTTATTACATCCAATATATGTAAAGCACCCAATGCCTAACCAAACACCAGGACCATAAAATTACCAAATATGAAGGGCATAATTACTTCTCTGACAAAACATACTAGATGACATAAGGACCTATTTTACTGCACAAGAGGCAAGTTTAAGATAAAATGTGTTGCGACTTGCGAGTGCCCTTAGATATCAATATATGTTAGTACCATATAAGAGTCTACAGAACACTCCCCGCCATATAAACAAATAGTAAGCACAGGAGTATACCATAGGCACCTCTCCCATCACCCGTCTATATTTATATCCATATCCATCATGGCCAGGTATGCGGTAGAAGGGCTTCATATGTATTGTGCATTTGGGACCCACCTCATCCAATGCTGATCTCCACTTGTGATGAACTACCTAGCTGGATCCCTTTGGAACAAAGTTGAGGGTGCGGCGGGGAAGGAGCTGCTGAGCCGGTCGAAATAGCTGGCTAAGGATGGACTGAATCCATTAACTCATTAGGCACTCATTTAATCTCCATCCATTGAAACGCAAACTTCTTTCTGAAGGTACTCGGGGCGGTCCCAATGCAATGATGTCAGTTGTATAAAACAACTGGCCAACCAAGCTACACATTCTGGTGCTGGGGCATAGTTAACGAGGAAAGAGAGATGTGTTCTAGCTAGACTGGTCTAGAATGAGTATTATTGCGAAAAGTGGTTCAATTCATACTTCTATCTGACAAAACATATCAAATGATAGGTCATTTAGATACAACACTAAGATACAAACCACTAAGAAAATTATATCTAAATAGTAATACATATCTAATGCCACAGATACAAGTTTAAGATGCAATGCGTGGGAGTGCCCCCTTTGATAAATAAATAAAAAATATCGACTAGAGTTGCCGTTAGCAAAGCACCCATGCTATAAGCTTATGATCAAGCACCCATACTCGGCCAAAACCAGGAGTTAATTACTTTAGGCCCCTCTGGTGGAGCGGCCAAGCTAAATATGCCATAAAGCCTAGGACTAAGACAGCCAACTGCCTAGAGGAGGCATTCATTCTGTCACTCATTTCAATAGTGACATAAACTTGTCCCTAGTCTGGTTACAGCTCAAGCCCAACCAAGTATGCGAATACAGGTGGGTACTCGATAGACTATAAGAGTAGCAACCATGCACCCACATGATCTAAGCCACCCCCAACGCAACGCAAGCACAGACACGTCCTGGCCTGGCCGGCTTGACTCCACTACTTCTCTAGCTTCCAAGAGAAACCGGCCACTATCTTCCACATTTTCAGGTTTGTCGATCCTTGTTAGCACGGTAGCGTGTAGAGCTCGCCATGGACGCTGGCGCGGTGGCTGGATGCCTCCGGGACAAGACCGTCCTCGTCACCGGCTCAACTGGCTACCTCGGAAAATGTACGCAAATACCATACATATACATCGCGAGCCCTTACCTTATGCATATATGTACTATATGTAATGTATTATGTATCTATGCATGCAGTGATGGTGGAGAAGATACTGAGAGTACAGCCGGACGTGAAGAAGGTCTACCTGCTGGTGCGCGCTCCCGATGCCGCCTCCGCCGAGCAGCGTATCCTGACCCAGGTGAAGTGGATATGCGTCATTGCTTTCGACCACACCAGCTATATGCAGTGCTATGGACATGGTCTAACCTTTAGTTGTATAGTACGTTGGGCGCCATCTTTACAAACTCATGGCACTGGAAACTCATTTGGTTCGTCTTGGTACCGCGCGTGCAGGTGCTAGGGAAGGACCTGTTCAATACCCTGCGGGAAAAGCACGGGCTTGCTGGCTTCCAGAAGCTGATCAAAGAGAAGATAGTTCCTCTGGCGGGAGACGTCGGGACTCGCAACTTCGGGCTCGACAGCTCCACATCTGACGACCTGTGTCAGGAGATCGATGTTATCGTCCATGGGGCTGCAACGACTAGCTTTTATGAAAGGTACAACAATTGCTAATTAATTGTGGCAAATACACGTAAAACTGTAAAAAGCATTCCAGATATGTTTTTACAAGAACTAATTAATGACTGACAATTGCAGATTTTTCATCATGGGAACTTGTATACCTTTATTGGCTTTATACTTGTTCTAATAATTTGAGTTGGGGAGCATGTAATAGTCCAGTATCAGCGAAAAAATTGAGCAAATCCTGCTACCTAAGTAACATGTAACTGAATTTTCTTCCCCTAGAAATCAGTAGCATTTTGCACCATCCAATTTGAATCTCCTCATATCTAATAGTCTTACTGACCAAACTACAAGTCATGCGTTTCAAACTAATTTACTTATTACAGCTTGTGAACCTTTTAACCTGTATGTTAGAGGGGGCAGTTGTGCACAGATAAACAGAACCTAGACACACAAAAGGAGTTGTTGAACTAGTAAAAGGCATAATATAAAATAAAGTTGAATCAACGAAAGATGTAAATCTTGCTGAATCACCACAGAATTTTAGAATGGAGGTGGAAGTACAGAAATCGTGGAGATAATATCAACATCAGAGATACCTGGCTCAGATCTGATTTTTGGGGGAGCACAGCGTTGAACTTGTCTCTGGAAGAACCTGGTGAACACTGTTGCAAATCTTCAACTAAACTCACCGGATATCCATATTCACATGATAAGTCGATGCGTGTTGCCTACATACTACCTCCGTCTTGGTTTGTTGGTCCCCATTATATTTCGTGTCAAATTTTGATCATAGATTTAACTAACAAATTGTTCGTGCATGTCACCAAAAATTATATCATTGAAAACTATGTTTAAATACGAATCCAACGATATAATTTTTGTTGACATGCATTAACATTCTGTTAGTTAAATCTTTAGTCAAAGTTTGACACAAATTACAAAGGGGACCAATAAACCAGGATGGAGGTAGTACATGCTTTCCCTGTAAAAGCCATAGCAGGTTGTGGTGCTGGGAGGACACAACACGCAAAAGCCAAAACAGTTTACCGTTCCAGCTTTTAGTATGAACTATTTTGCATGTTTGTTGAATTTCATTGCACGTACAGGTACGATGTTGCTTTGGCATCGAATGCATTAGGAGCCCAATATGGATGCGAATTTGCCAAGAAGTGTCCTAATCTGAAATTGTTGCTTCATGTTTCCACTGGTACGTGTTTTATTTATGTATACCCAGTTGTGCACACAAGCAAAAATGGAGGAGAATTGTACAATACGATGAGTATATATATGATCGGCCAACTCCAACATAACCATGTCTTCTTTTATCTATTAGCTTTTGTAGCTGGTACTCAAGAAGGACTTTTACTGGAGAAAGCACTCAAGATGGGTGAAGCATTACGGCCCGGTTGCCACTTGGACATTGAAGCTGAGTTGCAGCTGGTTGAGAAGGTCAAGGCTGAACTCGCAGAGGCGAAGAGTGGTGGTTCAGACCAATCATCGGAGAAGATAGCCATGAAAGAACTTGGCTTCAAGAGGTCTGACCAATCTAAATGTGGTATTTACTTTATTTCAAGAATATGTATGATGTTTAGTACATCCGCATGTTATTCAACATGCAACTTTTTGAGAGCTATGTTGTTAAAACTAAAAATTGCTATATTTGGAAACAATTTCAATGAAAAATCTTACCGACCATTTTCACATGACCAATGTAAATAACCTTTTATGTGTTAGTAGTCATCTAACAACACACTTTTTAAAGGGAAATTTCTTATATTTCTGACAGGAGAGTAAATTTAGGGAGAGCAGATAATAAATATAAATCAAATCACTGTTATA
Organism: Triticum urartu; assembly: GCF_056163025.1. NCBI lineage: Eukaryota > Viridiplantae > Streptophyta > Magnoliopsida > Poales > Poaceae > Triticum > Triticum urartu. Next base: position 545,437,874 of record NC_141877.1, read on the forward strand.
GTTATGTCATTATTACTAAGGTAGTTGTCATATCAAATGCTGCCACCTTTAGACCTCTGGTTTGGACCATTTTCGATCATGACCAGTACCAACTTAAAAAGAGGTGGTTGATTTATTGTGCCACATTCGCAAGAACATTGTTCACTTCCATATGTACGTGATGTATCAAAAATCAGCTTGACACTACCTAAATTGTTCATAAATTGTTGAAGGGCTTGTCATTTTGGATGGCCAAATGTATATACATTTACCAAGGCTATGGGGGAGATGTTACTTGAGCAGCAGAGGGGAGACCTTCCTGTCGTTATTATTCGACCCACCATGGTAACCAGCACTTATCAAGATCCATTTCCTGGGTGGATAGAAGGGGCGAGGTAAGCTCAACATGTAAATCTACTGGCAATTTACAGTTCAATTTTGCTCAACTAATTACTGTTGCAGAAGTATCATACTACATATATATCCAAGCTGGACATCACCAATAGAATATAAGTTCTTTTACCATTTTATCTCCAGGACAATTGATGCTCTGATTGTCGCCTACAATGAGCAGGCATTCCCATGTTTCGTAGGTGATCGCAATGACACAATGGATGCAGTGAGTAATACATGATCATATTAGCTATTACGGATGTAGACAGATTAATGGAGCAACCTGACTAATTGAATTGTATGCTTAAACTTGAGAGATACTAATAGTCCATATATATAGGTTCCTGCAGATATGGTGGTAAATGCAACACTGGTAGCCATGGCTGTTCACTGGAATGAGAAAGGGCAAGTCATTTACCATGTGAGCTCGGCAATCCGAAATCCATTGACCGGTCAAGTTCTTGAGGACGTGTGCTGGGATTATTTCTCCATCCATCCCCGTGTACTAGAAAATGGGAAACCTCTAGAAAACAGAAGGCCATACGTGTTCAAGAGATTCGCTTACTTCCGCGCATATCTGATCCTGATGTATAAGCTACCACTTGAGGTACAAAATCATAGTTCTATAATTTGTACGTACATCCCAATATGGTGTTCATATGATGAAGACTCACATTGTGGTCATATTTTAACTTCAAATGAACAGATTTTGCATGCAGTGAGCGTATTACTCTGTGGGTTGTTTTCCCAATATTACAACAAGCACAACCGAAGATACACTTTCCTAATGCTCTTGGTCAAGCTGTATGCACCATATGCCTTCTTCAAAGGATGGTGAGACCATTTTCTGCCCGTGTTACATTAGTTACTGTAAACTTTTTAACTTGCCATTTTGGATACCAAAACAGTCTTCAATGACCTTGTTTGACCCCAACTTTGTCCGTATATATGTTGATCCAACTTTTCTTTGATGTTCTTGTTCCTAAAGCTTTGATGACACAAACTTAACAAGATTGAGGAAGGAAGTAAAGATGGACGGCAAAGATGGTAGCCTCTTCAACTTCGACCCCAAATCTATGGACTGGCACTCGTATCTCTTGAACGTCCACGTCCCAGCTGTGCTAATGTACGGCCGCAAAAATAAGGGAAGCGTATAGAAAAGAGTGGAATAATAATCTTCCTATTCTTGAGATGAAGGATAAGCATTGTTCTCCAAGAAAAATGTATATCATACTGCTAAACATTACATTTGTATGAAGTGAAGGCATACAACCATGTGATCTATCTGTATGTATTTATATTATTGAATTGAATAAAAAATACTCATAGGTCCCGGTGCTTTTTGGATGTGATAACATGTGTCAACCAAACCAATGCTGCGGAACGTGTCATGTACAACGTAGATAAGGAAGAAATAGAGGCATCATTTATTCCCACATGGAGGGAGAACAGATGGTCCTACTTGGCACCCTATATGTCACCGGGAGTAAGGATATTATAAAGCATGCCATTCAATATTTGGGGTCGTGAATAATATTGTGCATTGTACATATTCATTCTTTCTAAGAATAGTCATTTTGGTTGAAGGGTACTAAGAGCAACTCTAGCAGACTCCGCAAAAAGCCCCGATCCGTAAAATAACCATCAAAATGCGGGTCGGCGCGGAAAATCCGCCCGAACAGAAGCCGCAAACGCGGCCGGTCCGCAAAAATATTTAAGGGGCGCGGCAAAAACTTGACCTTAACCCGCAGATACGCGGGTTTGCCCCCCCCCCCCCCCCCGACCCGTCGGTGCCCTGCATATAGCGGGAGCGGTTGGTGGGGAGGACATTTCAGCCCACGCTTTCCTCACCAACCACTTCCCCTCTCCCCCTCGCCCCGCCGCGCCCAAGATTCCGGCGAAAGTAGCCAGCGGGAGCATGCCGAAAGGCCGCCACACGCACGAGGTTGCCCTCCCCCCCCCCTCCCGCGTCGGCGGGCCGGAAAGTTGCGAATCTGCGACCCTTCATCCCAGGCGGCCGGATTTGGCTTTTCCGGCCGCCGGTGGCTGCGCCAAGCGACGGAGTGGTCGGGGAGCATGTCACGTAGCCCCGTCAAGGTCGCATCGCCGCATGCAGGTACGGGTTCGTCCTCCCACCGCCGCCAAGGGTTTGCGGACATGGATTCGGCCTGCCGTCCACCGGGCTTGACGCTCGCGCAGCGGCTCTGGGGCTCGCCGATGCCGCTCATACAGTGCAACGATTGCACGCGGACAGTGCTGCGGTTAACTTCGAGCACGCCGAAGCACCCCGGATGGGTGTTCTTCAAATGCGAAAATGACGGGGTACGTGTTGTTCTCATTCGGCTCATTTTGATAGCTCATTCTTTGGTTCAATTACGGTATCTTATTTCAAACATCATCATGTGTATAGGAAGATGGATGCTCATTTTAATTTTAGGAAGGCAAATACATTGATTTATTGATAGAAAAAAACTTAATAGACGTTCGTGCACTCCTTAGTATAATCGAAGGCAATGATGCGGCTGCATGTGCAACTAGAGGGGAAGCAACGTCTACTTCTTTTGAACCAAAGATGAAGAAAGAAGAATGCAAAATCAAGAATCCACAGATCAACAATGAATGCATGGAGAAGATATTAATCCAACTAGTGGGAGCAGTTATGGAAATTAGAAATCTTCTAAAATGCATACTTGTGGTTTGTGTTTTCTTTGATCATGCTATTCTAGCAAACATTTGGTGATGTCTTATGTATCCAATGTTGTTGAAAAAGCAAAGAAATGCATTATGTTGGATCAAATTGAGATGCAAATTTAGATTTTCCGGGCCGGGAGGAGCGGCGCCAGACCAGACCCCACAAAGCCGATCCGTAAAAGAGCATATTTCGTGAATATTCTTTTTTACGGGTCTACTATACGGGGTCTGCATCTGCGGCCGTCTGCGCCGGCCCGCAAAGCCCTTTTTTCCGTAAACTGCAAACGCGTTTTGTGGGCCGGCGGGATGCGGGGTCTGCTAGAGATGCTCTAACCTGTTAAAGCAAGTAGTCTGATACAAAGTGTTGTTCTTGCCTATATAGCTGTGTCCACCATGGATTTTTTTTCTCCTATGAATCTCCTGTTCCAGCTGAGATGTGCCTCATTGCAATGGAGCGACCCCGTGAGATGATCAGTTTATCCTCCTATGTTCAGCAGACTCGCTCTTTTTTAATATGCCAGCCCGCGTCACCTTCACTCATTTCTCTTCATTTCCTTCTTATTCATCTCCAATCCTTCCAATCCTTACCGTACAATCCATTACTCACATTTGACATCCTCTGCATAAGATTCGAAAATCAGAAAGATTTAACAAAGAAATAGCAAATCCAAGAAACCTTGGACAGGCCAAGGTGACATAGGCTGAATAGTGATGTAGACCAGAGCTGCTTGGCATCTCTATATATATTGACGATGAATTAACCCTTTTGTAATAATGTATCAAGTGATATAATCTTGCCAGAAATCATTTTGTCAGATAATTTCTTTTGCTAATTTATTCTAACTGTGCAGAAATATTTGAGTTACACTAGAATACATTCAGCTATAAGGAGAAACGTCGACCCCCGCGTTGCCCCCGCTCAGGTGACTCGGGTGGGTTCCCAGCCCTAGCCGCCCCGCTCCTGAATTCACTTCCCTCACCCTGCTGCCGCCGAAGGACGCCGCCGGGATGCGCCCGGGGGCCGACGGCGGTGGTGGGGATCCTCCTTTCTCCCGCGTATCACGGGTGGTGCAGAGCCCTTGCGCGTGCGGAGGCGTGGCAGATCTGGCGGCGGCGGCGATGGCTGGCCATGTCACGGGCGACAGCGACTGCGGCACGTCAGGCAACCTGCTCACGGGCGGCGGCTCGCCTAGCTCGGGCGGTGGCGACTTATGCTGCGGCGGCGCGTCATCCGGCTTTGGATAGGCGGCGGCGTGGAGGGCTTGGTGGGAGGCTTGGCGGCACTTACGGTCAGATATGATCTGGCCAGTGCAGCCGGTGAAGGAAATATGCCCTAGAGGCAACAATGAAGTTATTATTTATTTCCTTATATCATGATAAATGTTTATTATTCATGCTAGAATTGTATTAACCGGAAACATGATACATGTGTGAATACATAGACAAAACAGAGTGTCACTAGTATACCTCTACTTGACTAGCTCGTTGAATCAAAGATGGTCATGTTTCCTAACCATAGATAAAGAGTTGTCATTTGATTAACGATATCACATCATTAGGAGAATGATGTGATTGACTTGTCCCATTCTGTTAGCTTAGCACTTGATCGTTTAGTTTGTTGCTATTGCTTTCTTCATGACTTATACATGTTCCTGTGACTATGAGATTATGCAACTCCCGTTTACCGGAGGAACACTTTGTGTTCTACCAAACGTCACAACGTAACTAGGTGATTATAAAGGTGCTCTACAGGTGTCTCCAAAGGTACTTGTTGGGTTGGCGTATTTCGATATTAGGATTTGTCACTCCGATTGTCGGAGAGGTATCTCTGGGCCCACTCGGTAGTACACATCGCTTAAGCCTTGCAAGCATTGCAACTAATGAGTTAGTTGCGGGATGATGTATTGCAGAATGAGTAAAGAGACTTGCCAGTAACGAGATTGAACTAGGTATTGAGATACCGACGATCGAATCTCGGGCAAGTAACATACCGATGACAAAGGGAACAACGTATGTTGTTATGCGGTTTGACCGATAAAGATCTTCGTAGAATATGTAGGAGCCAATATGATCATCCAGGTTCCGCTATTGATTATTGACCGGAGACGTGTCTCGGTCATGTCTACATAGTTCTCGAACCCGTAGGGTCCGCACGCTTAAAGTTCGATGACGGTTATATTATGAGTTTATGTGTTTTGATGTACCGAAGGTAGTTCGGAGTCCCGGATGTGATCACGGACATGACGAGGAGTCTCGAAATGGTGGAGACATGAAGATTGATATATTGGATGACTATATTCGGACACCAGAATGGTTCTGGGGGTTTTCGGCTATATACCGGAGTACCGGGGGGTTACTGGAACCCCCCGAGGGTTATTGGGCCTCATGGGCCCAAAAGTGGTGGAAGAGCAGAGGCAGCAGGAGGTGGCGCGCGACCCCCCTTGCTCCAATCCGAATTGGGAAAGGGAAGGGGGTGGCGGCCCCCCTTCTCCTTCCTTCTCGACACCTCCTCCTTCCCCCTTCTCCTAGTTGGAATAGGAAAGGGGGGCAAAACCTACTTGGAGTAGGATTGCCCCCCCTTGGGCGCGCCTCCTCCTCTTGGCCGGCCCCCTCCTCCTCCCCCCCTTTATATACGGAGGAGGGGGGCAACCCATAGAGACAACAATTGATCTCTTAGATCTTTTAGCCGTGTGCGGTGCCCCCTTCCATCATAATCCACCTCGGTCATATCGTAGCGGTGCTTAGGCGAAGCCCTGCGTCGGTAGAACATCATCATCGTCACCACGCCGTCGTGCTGACAGAACTCTCCCTCAAAGCTCGGCTGGATCGAAGTTCGAGGGATGTCATCGAGTTGAACGTGTGCAGAACTCGGAGGTGCCGTGCGTTCCGTGCTTGATCGGTCGGATCGTGAAGACATACGACTACATCAACCGCGTTGTGCTAACGCTTCCGCTTTCGGTCTACGAGGGTACGTGGACACACTCTTCCCTCTCGTTGCTATGCATCACCATGATCTTACGTGTGCGTAGGATTTTTTTGAAATTACTATGTTCCCCAACAGTGGCATCCGAGCCAGGTTTTATGCGTTGATGTTATATGCACGAGTAGAACACAAGTGAGTTGTGGGCGATATAAGTCATACTGCTTACCAACATATCATACTTTGGTTCGGCGGTATTGTTGGATGAAGCGGCCCGGACCGACATTACGCGTACGCTTACGCGAGACTGGTTCTACCGACGTGCTTTGCACACAGGTGGCTGGCGGGTGTCAGTTTCTCCAACTTTAGTTCAACCGAGTGTGGCTACGCCCGGTCCTTGAGAAGGTTAAAACAACACCAACTTGAAAAACTATCGTTGTGGTTTTCATGCGTAGGTAAGAACGGTTCTTGCTCAACCCGTAGCAGCCACGTAAAACTTGCAACAACAAAGTAGAGGACGTCTAACTTGTTTTTGCAGGGCATGTTGTGATGTGATATGGTTAAGGCATGATGCTATATTTTATTGTATGAGATGATCATGTTTTGTAACCGAGTTATCGGCAACTGGAAGGAGCCATATGGTTTTCACTTTATTGTATGCAATGCAATCGCCCTGTAATGCTTTACTTTATCACTAAGCGGTAGCGATAGTCGTAGAAGCATAAGTTGGCGAGACGACAATGATGCTACGATGGAGATCAAAGTGTCGCGCCGGTGACAATGGTGATCATGACGGTGCTTCGGAGATGAAGATCACAAGCACAAGATGATGGCCATATCATATCACCTATATTGATTTCACGTGATGTTTATCTTTTATGCATCTTATCTTGCTTTGATTGACGATAGCATTATAAGATGATCTCTCACTAAATTATCAAGGTATAAGTGTTCTTCCTGAGTATGCACCGTTGCGAAAGTTCTTCGTGCTGAGACACCACGCGATGATCGGGTGTGATAGGCTCTACGTTCAAATACAATGGGTGCAAAATAGTTGCACACGCGGAATACTCAGGTTAAACTTGACGAGCCTAGCATATGCTGATATGGCCTCGGAACACTAAGACTGAAAGGTCGAGCGCGAATCATATAGTAGATATGATCAACATAGTGATGTTCACCATTGAAACTACTCCATCTCACGTGATGATCGGACATGGTTTAGTTGATTTGGATCACGTGATCACTTAGAGGATTAGAGGGATGTCTATCTAAGTGGGAGTTCTTAAGTAATATGATAAATTGAACTTAAATTTATCATGAACTGAGTACCTGATAGTTTTTGCTTGTCTATGTTGATTGTAGATAGATGGCTCGTGCTGTTGTTCCGTTGAATTTTAATGCGTTCCTTGAAAAAGCAAAGTTGAAAGATGATGGTAACAATTACACGGACTGGGTCCGTAACGTGAGGATTATCCTCATTGCAGCACAGAAGAATTACGTCCTGGAAGCACCGCTGGGTGCCAGGCCTGCTGCAGATGCTGCTGACAACGTTAAGAACATTTGGCAGAGTAAAGCTAATGACTACTCGGTAGTTCAGTGTGCCATGCTTTACGGCTTAGAACCGGGACTTCAACGACGTTTTGAACGTCATGGAGCATATGAGATGTTCCAGGAGTTGAAGTTAATATTTCAAGCAAATGCCCGGATTGAGAGATATGAAGTCTCCAATAAGTTCTATTGCTGCAAGATGGAGGAGAATAGTTTTGTCAGTGAACATATACTCAAAATGTCTGGGTATCATAATCACTTGACTCAACTGGGAGTTAATCTTCCTGTTGATAGTGTCATTGACTGAGTTCTTCAATCACTGCCACCAAGCTACAAAAGCTTCGTGATGAACTATAATATGCAAGGGATGGATAAGACAATTCCCGAGCTCTTCGCAATGCTAAAGGCTGCGGAGGTAGAAATCAAAAAGGAGCATCAAGTGTTGATGGTCACCAAGACCACTAGTTTCAAGAAAAAAGGTAAAGGGAAGAAGAAGGGGAACTTCAAGAAGAACGGCAAACAAGTTGCTGCTCAAGAGTAGAAACCCAAGTCTGGTCCTAAGCTTGAAACTGAGTGCTTCTAGTGCAAAAAGACTGGCCACTAGAAGCGGAACTGCCCCAAGTATTTGACAGATAAGAAGGATGGCAAGGTGAACAAAGGTATATGTGATATACATGTTATTGATGTGTATCTTACTAATGCTCGCAGTAGCACCTGGGTATTTGATACTAGTTCTGTTGCTAATATTTGCAACTCGAAACAGGGACTACGGATTAAGTGAAGATTGGCTAAGGACGAGGTGACAATGCGCGTGGGAAATGGATCCAAAGTCGATGTGATCGCAGTCGGCACACTACCTCTACATCTACCTTCGGGATTAGTTTTAGACCTGAATAATTGTTATTTGGTGCCAGCGTTGAGCATGAACATTATATCTGGATCTTGTTTGATGCGAGACAGTTATTCATTTAAATCAGAGAATAATGGTTGTTATATTTATATGAGTAATATCTTTTATGGTCATGCACCCTTGAAGAGTGGTCTATTCTTATTGAATCTTGATAGTAGTGGTACACATATTCATAATATTGAAGCCAAAAAATGCAGAGTTGATAATGATAGTGCAACTTATTTGTGGCACTGCCGTTTAGGTCATATTGGTGTAAAGCGCATGAAGAAACTGCATACTGATGGACTTTTGAAACCACTTGATTATGAATCACTTGGTACTTGCGAACCGTGCCTCGTGGGCAAGATGACTAAAGCGCCGTTCTCCGGAACTATGGAGCGAGCAACAAATTTGTTGGAAATCATACATACAGATGTATGTGGTCTGATGAATGTTGAGGCTCACGGCGGGTATTGTTATTTTCTCACGTTCACAGATGATTTAAGAAGATATGAGTATATCTACTTAATGAAACATAAATCTCATTTGAAAAGTTCAAAGAATTTCAGAGTGAAGTTGAAAATCATCGTAACAAGAAAATAAAGTTTCTACGATCTGATCGTGGAGGAGAATATTTGAGTTACGAGTTTGGTCTTCATTTGAAACAATGCGGAATAGTTTCGCAACTCACGCCACCCGGAACACCACGGCGTAATGGTGTGTCCGAATGTCGTAATCATACTTTACTAGATATGGTGTGATCTATGATGTCTCTTACTGATTTACCGCTATCATTTTGGGGTTATGCTTTAGAGACGGCTACATTCACGTTAAATAGGGCACCATCGAAATACGTTGAGACGACGCCTTATGAACTGTGGTTTGGCAAGAAAACAAAGTTGTCGTTTCTTAAAGTTTGCGGCTGCGATGCTTATGTGAAAAAACTTCAACCTGATAAGCTCGAACCCAAATCGGAGAAATGTGTCTTCATAGGATACCCAAGGAAACTGTTGGGTACACCTTCTATCACAGATCTGAAGGCAAAATGTTTGTTGCTAAATTTGGATCCTTTCTAGAGAAGAAGTTTCTCTCGAAAGAAGTGAGTGGGAGGAAAGTAGAACTTGATGAGGTAACTGTACCTGCTCCCGTATTGGAAAGTAGTTCATCACAGAAACCGGTTCCTGTGACACTGATACGTCCATTTTGCATCATGCTTTTATATCGATATTTATTGCATTATGGGCTGTTATTACACATTATGTCACAATACTTATGCCTATTCTCTCTTATTTTACAAGGTTTACATAAAGAGGGAGAATGCCGGCAGCTGGGATTCTGGGCTGGAAAAGGAGCAAATATTAGAGACCTATTCTGCACAGCTCCAAACGTCCTGAAACTTCACGGAAGACATTTTCAGAATATATAAAAAATACTGAGCGCAAGAAGTTCACCAGGGGGGCCATACCCTACCCACGAGGGTGGGGGGCGCGCCCTACCCCCTGAGCACGCCCCCTACCTAGTGGGCCCCCTGGTGGCCCTCCGATGGCCATCTTCTGCTATATGGAGTCTTTCGATGAGGAAAAAATCATAAGCCATCTTTCTGGACGAGACTCCGCCGCCACGAGGCGGAACCTTGGCGGGACCAATCTAGGGCTCTAGCAGAGCTGTTCTGCCGGGGAAACTTCCCTCCGAGAGGGGGAAATCATCGCCATCATCATCACCAACGCTCCTCTCATCGGGAGAAGGCAATCTCCATCAACATCTTCACCAGCACCATCTCCTCTCCAAACCCTAGTTCATCTCCTGTATCCAATTCTTGTCTCCAAGTTTGGGATTGGTACCTGTGGGTTCCTAGTAGTGTTAATTACTCCTTGTAGTTGATGCTAGTTGGTTTAATTGGTGGAAGATCATATGTTCAGATCCTATATGCATATTAATACCCCTCTGATTATGAACATGAATATGCTTTGTGAGTAGTTACGTTTGTTCCTGAGGACATGAGAGAAGTTTTGCTATTAGTAGTCATGTGAATTTGGTATTTGTTCAATATTTTGATGAGATGTATGTTGTCTCTCCTCTAGTGGTGTTATGTGAACGTCGACTACATGACACTTCACCATTATTTGGGCCTAGAGGAAAGCATTGGGAAGTAATAAGTAGATGATGGGTTGCTAGAGTGATAGAAGCTTAAACCCTAGTTTATGTGTTGCTTCGTAAGGGGCTGATTTGGATCCATATGTTTCATGCTATGGTTAGGTTTACCTTAATACTTTTGTTGTAGTTGCGGATGCTTGCAATAGAGGTTAATCATAAGTGGGATTCTTGTCCAAGTAAGGGCAGTACCCAAGCACCGGTCCACCCACATACCAAATTATCAAAGTACCGAACGCGAATCATATGAACATGATGAAACCTAGCTTGACGATATTCCCATGTGTCCTCAGGAGCGCTTTACATCATATAAGAGTTTATCTAGGCTTGTCCTTTGCTACAAAAAGGATTGGGCCACCTTGCTGCACTTTATTTACTTTTATTACTTGTTACTCGTTACAAATTATCCTATCACAAAACTATCTGTTACCTATTATTTCAGTGCTTGCAGAGAATACCTTGCTGAAAACGCAACTCTGAAAATTGGGACCTCGATGAAGGTAAGGAGTCAGGTATGACACCTAAGTTTGATTGTGTAAAATCTTTTATGGATACCGATGTTTTCTGTAAATTTAGCACTAAATATGGACTTGACTCTGAGATAGTAGCTTCTTTCTATGAATCTTTTGCTACTCATGTTGATCTCCCTAGGGAGAAGTGGTTTAAATATCATCCTCCCATAGAAGTAAAAGTAGCTGCACCTATTAAAGTTGAAGAAAAGACTATCACTTATAGTGATCCTATTGTTCCTACTTCTTATGTTGAGAAACCACCTTTCCCTGTTAGGATAAAGGATCATGCTAAACCTTCAACTGTGGTTCGTGATACATCTCCAACGTATCTATAATTTTTGATTGCTCCATGCTATATTATCTACTGTTTTGGACATTATTGGGCTTTATTATCCACTTTTATATTATTTTTGGGACTAACCTATTAACCGGAGGCCCAGTCTAGAATTGCTGTTTTTTGCGTGTTTTAGGGTTTCGAAGAAAAGGAATATCAAACGGAGTCCAAACGGAATGAAACCTTTGGAAACATGATTTTCTCATCATATAAGATCCAGGAGACTTGGACCCTCCGTCAAGAAAGCCACGAGGCGGTCACGCCCCTAGGGCGCGCCCCCTGCCTCATGGGCCCCTCGACGCTCCACCGACGTACTTCTTCCTCCTATATATATATATATCCACGTACCCCCAAACGATCGGGACGGAGCCAAAACCTAATTCCACCGCCGCAACTTTCTGTATCCACGAGATCCCATCTTGGGGCCTGTTTCGAAGCTCTGCCGGAGGGGGCATCGATCACAGAGGGGTTCTACATCATCATCCAAGCCCCTCCGATGAAGTGTGAGTAGTTTACTTCAGACCTACGGGTCCCTACTTAGTAGCTAGATGGCTTCTTCTCTCTTTTTGGATCTCAATACAATGTTCTCCCCCTCTCTTGTGGAGATCTATTCGATGTAATCTTCTTTTTGCGGTGTGTTTATTGAGACCGATGAATTGTGGGTTTATGATCAAGTCTATCTATGAATTACATTTGAATCTTCTCTGAATTCTTTTATGTATGATTGGTTATCTTTGCAAGTCTCTTCGAATTATCAGTTTGGTTTGGCCTACTAGATTGGTTGTTCTTGCCATGGGAGAAGTGCTTAGCTTTGGGTTCGATCTTGCGGTGTCCTTTCCCAGTGACAGAAGGGGCAGCAAGGCACGTATTGTATTGTTGCCATCGAGGATAACAAGATGGGGTTTTATCATATTTCATGAAACTATCCCTCTACATCATGTCATCTTGCTTAAGGCGTTACTCTGTTTTTAACTTAATACTCTAGATGCATGCTGGATAGCGATCGATGAGTGGAGTAATAGTAGTAGATGTAGGTAGGAGTCGGTCTACTTGTCTCGGACGTGATGCCTATATACATGATCATACCTAGATATTCTCATAACTATGCTCAATTCTGTCAATTGCTCAACAGTAATTTGTTCACCCACCATAGAATACTTATGCTCTTGAGAGAAGCCACTAGTGAAACCTATGGCCCCCGGGTCTCTTTCTCATCACATCAATATCCATCACTTTATTATTGCTTTGCTTTTACTTTTCACTTTGCATCTCTATACCAAAAATACCAAAAACATTATTTATCATCTCTATCAGATCTCACTTTCGTAAGTGACCGTGAAGGGATTGACAACCCCTAAGCGCGTTGGTTGCGTTGAGCTATTGTTTTTGTGTAGGTACGAGGGACTCACGCGTAGCCTCCTACTAGATTGATACCTTGGTTCTCAAAAACTGAGGGAAATACTTACGCTACTTTGCTGCATCATCCTCTCCTCTTCGGGGAAATCCAACGCAGTGCTCAAGAGGTAGCAAGAAGAATTTCTGGCGCCGTTGCCGGGGAGTCTTCGCAAAAGTCAACATACCAAGTACGCATCACAATCCCTATCTCCTGCATTACATTATTTGCCATTTGCCTCTCGTTTTCCTCTCCCCCCACTTCACCCTTGCCGTTTTATTCGCCCTCTCTCTCTCTATCCTCCCTCTCTATTTGCCTCTTTTGCCCGTTTGCCTTTTGTTTTCTTGTGTGTTAGTTTGCTCGCTTGTTGTCATGGCTAGTCTCATATCTTCTCCGTTGTCTCCCGAGAATGAAGTTCTAAATTTTAAACAAAGGGAGGGAGAAAATCTAAAAGATGCTTGGTATAGAATTTGCAATGCTCAAAATAGATCTACCAGGAAGCAATCTAGTTCAGTTCTTCTCCGCAATTTTTATGTAGGTGCTAGTCCTTGGTATAGATATATCCTTGATACCATTACCGGAGGGAATTTCTTGGGTAACCATACTTTTGATTCTTATAATGCTATGTTAGATTTATTTGGCTCACCACCTCTTTTGGCTAATGGAACTATGTTAACTTTGGAGCATGTTATGCAAATACTTGAAATTATAGAAAATAAAGTTGCTACTATTGAATTAATTGAAAATCTAGATAAAAAGATCCACAATCAAATTACCCAATATGGATCTAAGGTAGGAATGACTTTGAAAAATATTAAGGAAAAGGAACCCATAGTTAATGAGAAAATAAACTTAGATTCTACTAGAATCGATAAACTTGAGGGTATCATTACGAACTTGGGAACCGCTTTTTCTTCCGTAAAGAATACTCCAAGTCCTCCTACTAAAATTTCCAAGCTTATGTATGTTCCTAAAAATAAGGGTGAATCATCTAGTAAGGAAACTGCGGATCTTAAATCTATAAGTATTCATCCCAATCTTTTTGCTATCGTTAAGGAACCAATTGCTACAAATGAATTTTTCGATCTTGTGCCTAAGAGTTTGATAACAACTAGAAAGAAATAAATTCCTAAGGGAGATAGATGCCTCATTGAAGAATTTCCTACCAAAGATGGCAATACCTAGATCTATTCTTGCTTGTTATGCCTAGCTAGGGGCGTTAAACGATATCGCTTATTGGGAGGCAACCCAATTTTATTTTTATTCCTTGATTTTTGCTCCTTTTTAGTAATAAATAAATTATTTAGCCTCTGTTTTGGTTGTGTTTTTTGTGTTTAATTAGTGTTTGTGCCAAGTAGAACCATTGGGAAGACTTGAGGAAAGTCTTGTTGAACTTGCTGTAAAAAACAGAAACTTTAGCGCTCACGAGAACTGCTGTAATTTTTATTTGGAGAGTGCTATTTAGTTAATTCTTTTTTCAGATGATTAATAGATAAATTCCTCACGTCCAGCAATTTATTTTAGAATTTTTGGGGTTGCAGATCTTGCACTAGGTACAGATTACTACAGACTGTTCTGTTTTTGACAGATTCTGTTTTTCGTGTGTTGTTTGCTTATTTTGATGAATCTATGGCAAGTAAAATAGTTTATGAACCATAGAAAAATTGGAATACAGTAGGTATAACACCCATATAAATAAAGAATGAGTTCATTACAGTACCTTGAAGTGGTCTTTTGTTTTCTTTCGCTAACGGAGCTCATGAGATTTTCTACTTTAAGTTTTGTGTTGTGAAGTTTTCAAGTTTTGGGTAAAGATTTGATGGATTACGGAACAAGTAGTGGCAAGAGAGTAAGATTGGGGATGCCCATGGCACCGCCAAGATAATCTAAGGACACCTAAAAGCCAAAGCTTGGGGATGCCCCGGAAGGCATCCCCTCTTTCGTCTACTTCTATCGGTAACTTTACTTGGAGCTATATTTTTATTCACCACATGATATGTGTTTTGCTTGGAGTGTCTTTTATGATTTGAGTCTTCGCTTATTAGTTTACCACAATCATCCTTGCTGTACACACCTTTTGAGAGAGCCATACATAATTTGGAATTTGATAGAATACTCTATGTGCTTCACTTATATCTTTTGAGTTATATAATTTTGCTTTAGTGCTTCACTTATATCTTTTAGAGGATGGTGGTGGATTTGTTTTATAGAAACTATAGATCTCTCATGCTTCACTTAGATTATTTTGATAGTCTTAATAGCATGGTAATTTGCTTAATAATAAATATGCTTGGTATTCAAGATTTGTAAAACTTTCTTTTGAGTGCGTTGAATACTAAGAAAAAAATTGATGCTTGATAATTGTTTTGAGATATGAGGATGGTGATATTAGAGTCATGCTAGTTGAGTAGTTGTGAATTTGAGAAATGCTTGTGTTAAAGTTTGTGATTCCCGTAGCATGCACGTATGGTGAACCGTTATGTGATGAAGTCGGAGCATGATTTATTTATTGATTGTCTTCCTTATGAGTGGCGGTCGGGGACGAGCGATGGTCTTTTCCTACCAATCTATCCCCCTAGGAGCATGCGCGTAATACTTTGCTTTGATAACTTCTAGATTTTTGCAATAAGTATATGAGTTTTTTATGACTAATGTTGAGTCCATGGATTATACGCACTTTTCTTCATTCCACCATTGCTAGCCTCTCTAATACCGCGCACTTTTCGTCGGTATCATACACCCACCAAATACCTTCCTCAAAACAGCCACCATACCTACCTATCATGGCATTTCTATAGCCATTCTGAGATATATTGCCATGCAACTTTCCACCGTTCCGTTCATTATGACACGCTCCATCATTGTCATATTGCTAGCATGATCATGTAGTTGACAACGTATATGTGGCAAAGCCATTGTTCATAATTCTTTCATACATGTCACTCTTGATTCATTGCATATCCCGATACACCGCCGGAGGCATTCATATAGTCATATTTTGTTCTAAGTATTGAGTTGTAATTGTTGAGTTGTAAGAAAAATATGAAGTGTGATGATCATAATTTTTAGAGCATTGTCCCAAGTGAGGAAAGGATGATGGAGACTATGATTCCCCCACAAGTCGGGATGAGACTCCGGACGAAAAAAGAAAAAAAAGAAAAAGAGGCCATAAAAAAGAGAAGGCCCAAAAAATGAGAGAAAAAGAGAGAAGGGACAATGTTACTATCCTTTTACCACACTTGTGCTTCAAAGTAGCACCATGATCTTCATGATAGAGAGTCTCTCATTCTGTCACTTTCATATACTAGTGGGAATTTTTCATTATAGAAATTGGCTTGTATATTCCAATGATGGGCTTGCTCAAAATGCCCTAGGTCTTCGTGAGCAAGCGAGTTGGATGCACACCCACTTAGTTTCTTTTGTTGAGCTTTCATATACTTATAGCTCTAGTGCATCCGTTGCATGGCAATCCCTACTCACTCACATTGATATCTATTAATGGGCATCTCCATAGCCCATTGATACGCCTAGTTGATGTGAGACTATCTTCCCCTCTTTTTGTCTTCTCCACAACCACCATTCTATTCCACATATAGTGTTATATCCATGGCTCATGCTCATGTATTGCGTGAAGATCGAAAAAGTTTTGAAAATGTCAAAAGTATGAAACAATTGCTTGGCTTGTCATCGGGGTTGTGCATGATTTAAATACTTTGTGTGGTGAAGATAGAGCATAGCCAGACTATATGATTTTGTAGGGATAGCTTTCTTTGGCCATGTTATTTTGAGAAGACATAATTGCTTTGTTAGTATGCTTGAAGTATTATTATTTTTATGTCAACATGAACTTTTGTCTTGAATCTTTTTGAATATGAATATTCATATGACAATTAAGAAGATTTACATTGAAATTATGCCAAGTAGCACTCCGCATCAAAAATTCTGTTTTTATCATTTACCTACTCGAGGACGAGCATGAATTAAGCTTGGGGATGCTTGATACGTCTCCAATGTATCTATAATTTTTGATTGCTCCATGCTATATTATCTACTGTTTTGGACATTATTGGGCTTTATTATCCACTTTTATATTATTTTTGGGACTAACCTATTAACCGGAGGCCCATCCCAGAATTGTTGTTTTTTGCCTGTTTTAGGGTTTCGAAGAAAAGGGATATCAAACGGAGTCCAAACGGAATGAAACCTTCGGAAACGTGATTTTCTCATCAGATAAGATCCAGGAGACTTGGACCCTCCGTCAAGAAAGCCACGAGGCGGTCACGAGGGTGGAGGGCGCGCCCCTGCCTCGTGGGCCCCTCGAAGCTCCACCGACATACTTCTTCCTCCTATATATATCCACGTACCCCCAAACGATCGGGAACGGGGCCAAAAACCTAATTCCACCGCCGCAACTTTCTGTATCCACGAGATCCCATCTTGGGGCCTGTCCCGGAGCTCCGCCGGAGGGGGCATCGATCACGGAGGGCTTCTACATCATCATCCAAGCCCCTCCGATGAAGTGTGAGTAGTTTACTTCAGACCTATGGGTCCATAGTTAGTAGCTAGATGTCTTCTTCTCTCTTTTTGGATCTCAATACAATGTTCTCCCCCTCTCTTGTGGAGATCTATTCGATGTAATCTTCTTTTTGCGGTGTGTTTATTGAGACCGATGAATTGTGGGTTTATGATCAAGTCTATCTATGAATAATATTTGAATCTTCTCTGAATTCTTTTATGTATGATTGGTTATCTTTGCAAGTCTCTTCGAATTATCAGTTTGGTTTGGCCTACTAGATTGGTTGTTCTTGCCATGGGAGAAGTGCTTAGCTTTGGGTTCGATCTTGCGGTGTCCTTTCCCAGTGACAGAAGGGGCAGCAAGGCACGTATTGTATTGTTGCCATCGAGGATAACAAGATGGGGTTTTATCATATTTCATGAAACTATCCCTCTACATCATGTCATTTTGCTTAAGGCGTTACTCTGTTTTTAACTTAATACTCTAGATGCATGCTGGATAGCGATCGATGAGTGGAGTAATAGTAGTAGATGCAGGTAGGAGTCGGTCTACTTGTCTCGGACGTGATGCCTATATACATGATCATACCTAGATATTCTCATAACTATGCTCAATTCTATCAATTGCTCAACAGTAATTTGTTCACCCATCATAGAATACTTATGCTCTTGAGAGAAGCCACTAGTGAAACCTATGGCCCCCGGGTCTCTTTCTCATCACATCAATCTCCATCACTTTATTATTGCTTTGCTTTTACTTTTCACTTTGCATCTCTATACCAAAAATACCAAAAATATTATTTATCATCTCTATCAGATCTCACTTTCGTAAGTGACCGTGAAGGGATTGACAACCCCTAAGCGCGTTGGTTGCGTTGAGCTATTGTTTTTGTGTAGGTACGAGCGACTCGCGCGTAGCCTCCTACTGGATTGATACCTTGGTTCTCAAAAACTGAGGAAAATACTTACGCTACTTTGCTGCATCATCCTCTCCTCTTTGGGGAAATCCAATGCAGTGCTCAAGAGGTAGCAGTTCGTAAAAGCAATATTAGAACTTATACACCTACTGAGCAAATTAAAGTTGAACCTAATATTGCTATTGTTAAAGATCTCTTATCTGATAATATTGATGGGCATGTTATTCATTTCCGTGATGAGACTGCTAGAATTGCTAAACCTTGTGCTAAAGATAAACCTAGATCTTTGGTAGGCATACTTGTTATTTCTATTAAAATAGGAGATCATTGTTATCATGGCTTATGTGATATGGGTGCCAGTGCTAGTGCTATACCTCATGACTTATACAAAGAAACTAGCAGTGTGACCCGCGCATTTGCGCGGCTAGATTCTCTACGTATATCACCATACAAGTTTCTGTATTTGGATTGGTCTCTAGAGAAAAACATTATTTCCATATGAATTTGACACTGAATATTATCAGTATATAAGCAACTAATTTTATTATTTGGTAAGACACATTCTTAACGGTCTATTTCCACTATACATCATGGGTTGGCAATCAAACCAAAGGAGTCATGATACTTTAATTTTAAAAATTATAAATAAAATTCAACCAAGAACTAAATCTAAGTATTGATATCTTTCATTTATGTACAACTTTTTTCTCCATTGGCTCATCATTATTAGTGTGATGGCTTGCCAAGTTGTGCCTTCAATGCTAATTATTATTTGATTATATTTAGATCTACATTTTCTTTTTCATATGGCCCAAATAGATAAATCTATATGAAAGTTATATCCCAAGGAAACACGCTAATTAGCTTCATGGAGCATTTTTTTTGTCGAAAGTGCAAAGCTACTATTTAGTATTCTTATCAAAGTTGTACCAATATTTCTGTTGAAGTATCTAAACCTCCTCTTTACCATGAAATCTATATTTTCACAGATATTGTTTTGAAATTGGATCTTCATATATAAGTAACTTCTTTGCATTTTTACTCTTTTAGAAATCCATCTTGAATTTGGTGTAGTTATTGTTACTCCTGCTATTTAACATGAAATCTATCTTTTCACAGATATTTTTTTAAATGGATCTTCATATATAAGTAACAACTTTGCATTTTTACTCTTTGAGAAATCCATCTTGAATTTGGTGTAGTTATTGTAGGGTTTTCTATCATATATACTGGTTAGTTGGCAGCATAAGCAACTATATGGCACTGCACTGCATACAACACATACTGTTTCAGATTGATTTTCATCATAATTTATTCGGCTGCTAATAAATGTATGTCTAGTACGTTTATATTTTAATCTAAACCATTATAAAGATGACCCCGTCATATAATTAACATATCATATTATTTAGCCCGTGTGATCAAATGTGTTGGAATGTTTTTTCCCAGTTCTCTCATCCCTCAGTCATTGTCACCATTAGGTACTTCATATCTCACTGAGGTCACAACTCCGAATCATAATGATATATCTAGTTGATTGGATACTATAGATGTGCATGGTCTTAACGACAATAGACTTCGTATTTTCTCCCCCCTGCATGTTAGCATGTACAGCCAGATATGCACATATGTATCATTCTAAAATATTCACGCAACTATATTGACTTCTTTTACTCATCCATCTTTTATTGCATTCTCTATCTCCCTCATTTATTCCAGGAAATAGAAGCCGGATCGATTTATTTGCTTGTCCAATCAGTGTAATTTTCATAGGTACTTTAGAGCTGTGCAACTTTTCCATGATGGTTGTTTGTGTCGCTCTTTCACCTCCCTCGCTTCTTTCCAGAAATAACTCGACTGTTGACTTGTCCATCCTATAGTCTCCAACAAAATTACTACTCCCTCTTAGTGTCGCAATTTTTAACTAAGCTTGAACTAACCTTAGTTCAAAACCGTGACACTTATTTTGAATCGGTGGGAGTACAATAAATTAAGCCCATCAAGCATATCACGATTGGGATATTCATAGGTTCTTTGAGAGATGCTACTTTTTTTTACAAGGATAACTTCCAATCTATTGATGGTTGTACGTGCCATCTAATAAGATAATAGTGTTCGTATGTTCCAAAGTATATGTTTGTAGTTTATAATTCACAATTTTATCTGTAAGTTCCTCTTAATACATCAAAAAGATTGTATAATGACATATTAAAAAAGTATTTTGCAGGCAATATAACGTTGTTATTCTCACATGACCAGTCCATGTACTCGTGTGTACATTACTGGTCAAAGTTTTAAAGCATCTCCTGGCAAAAATGTTTTAAAAAATCTTCTAGGAGTAAAAAGTTTTAACACATTTAGTTGCATGTTTACTTATGCATCTCAAATTTTTAAACGGGTGATTGTTTATTATTATACATGCACATTCTCGATGCTTTGATCTCATGGTCCTTCTAGCAACTTTTTTCCGTGAAGAATACTTAATGTAGAATGAAGCATTTGCATGTCGTATTTCTTCGTATTGTTTTTTTAATAGCAACCACTGCAATGATTTCCGAGAATAGAAATATAAATGTTAGCACTTACATGTTCTCCATTCACGATTTTTACAGAAAATATTCATATTAGGCAAAAGTATTTTGCTAATACATTTACGTACGCATCTTTTTAAAATCAGAATCGAGAGGCTTTTTTTGGCATGTGCTTGACGATGCACGCTGAGCCAGCTATGTCCTCTGAGAAGGTCAGTTTGCCTTATGTTTGCACGATATATATGTTCGTACAACGGCCGATCCCACAGCAGGCGGCTCGTTTGGGCCATGCATGCGCATTAGTCCAGTTTTTTCTTCTTTATCAACATCTTATGTATTTTTGTGATTTCCTTTTTATCAACATCTGGCTACAGAGTCTGCTATCCCAACGTGAAGTACTAAAAGTCTGATTTTTTTCTATTGTTTGAATGCAGAAGAAGAGGAGTTCGGATTGATTTTTCTACTAAAATAGTAAGATGACATCAGCATGTGAATTCTCCTCGGGCGCTACATCTTTCTAATGAGCGCTCCTCCATGATTTCACCCTAATAGGACTCTTAATTACTCCCTCCGTAAACTAATATAAAAGCGTTTAGATTACTATTTTAGTTATTTTTTTTCAGGCTTACTATTTTAGTTATCTAAACATGTCACGGGCCTTACTACTGCCCCGGACCGGCCCGCTCATCAGGAAACAGCACAGGGACGGCCTAGGCGGGAGAGGAGGCCCAACAGTCATTACAATGGCCCAAGTTGGAGCAAGTGACCTAGCTATATAAGCGTGCGTGTGTGGAGTGGTAGGGCAAGAAAGAACAGAACCCTAAACCGGCCGCCTGAGGCGTTATCCCCTTCCCATGTCCTGGCTCTCACTTCCCGATCCCCTTTCTTGTTGCTACCAATTCCCCCAAATTGTACCCAGATATGTGATGAATTAATAGTAGATCGAACGGAGGAAGTTGAGGATCGTATCGTCTGGTATTCAGAGCCTCCAAAATCCACCACAAAAATTCTTTCCTTCCTCGTGCGCGATCGATCTGGCGCCGCATACTCGCAGCCTCAAGGAGATCATGACGGGGCTCGATGTCCAAAAGCAGTTGGAGGACGCAGCTGCAGAGCGGAGCGGCATCGCCAAGGCTCTCCTCTTGATCCAGCAGACGCTGGACCGGATGGCGCCGTCAGTCGAGAAGATGGAGCCGGTGGTCGCCAAGATGGAGCCGGCGCTTGTTGCCCTTGAGCCAGTCGTCCAGGATCTCGCAGCCTGGCGCCCGGGCGTCGATGCGGCGGTTGGGTGACTTCAGGACGACCTCAGCGACATCCGGACGCAGCTTTCCAAGATCGCGTTCGGTGCGGGCGCGGCAAGCACGGCGACGACGCCGGTGCCCTCGCCAACGGTGGTCGCGCCGCTCGTCGACCAAGTTACCAGTGGTGACGACCACAGGCCAATGGGCCGTCACGAGCCTTCTCCTACTCGGGCCTCGACGTTTGGGGGGGGGGACTCCTCCTAGCGCCGATCCCGGCCAATGGTACGTTTCGCACGCCTTTCCCAAACATTCCCATTCCGAATCCTCTGGAGTTGTGCAGCGCGAGCGGATCTCTGGGGGTGCGCAGTGGAAATTCTAGAGTGGACTGCCCTGAATTTGACGGGGAAAATCCCACGGGGTGGAAAATTCGCTGTGAAGCGTGTTTCCGCATTGGGGGCGTGGATCCGTCTGTGTGGATCGATACTGCAGTAGTCAATTTCACCGGTGCGGCAGCACTCTGGTTAGAGTGGTCGCAAGCACATGTCCGGAGCCACAATTGGGATCAATTTGTTGCTGTGGTGTTAGAGAATTTTGGTCGCACGGAGTTTCAGCAGCTACTTAGGAAGTTTTCTAAGCTGAAGCAATCGGGGTCAGTGTTGGAATATGCGGAGCAGTTTAATGTTGCCATGCATTGCTTACTAGCACATCATAGTAGTTGGGATCCTTTGTTCTTTACCACTCACTTCATAGATGGATTGCATTCTGAAATTAAAGTTGCTGTTATGCTCCATCGCCCCAAGGATTTGGATACTGCAGTTGCTTTGGCTGAATTGCAGGAAGAAGCAGTGGAGATGGTGAGACAGGAGCAGGAGTCTCAGGTGACTGCTCGTGGGTTGACATCGACGGCCCGCGCAGGGCGCTTCTCGGCGCGGCCCCCGCTGCCCGTCACGGTGGCGTCCTCCTCCAATGGGCAAAAAGGGGCGCCCACTTCACCAGGCAGGCCTCCGCCTGATGGTCAGCGTAGTCCTGATAGTGCTCGCATCGCTATTGGTGCATCATCGGTGGATGACAAGCTCAAGACCCTGCGCGTACCGGAGAGCGCGTGGTCTATGCTTTACTTGCGGTGAGCGATGGGGGCAAGGGCACACCTGTGCTACCATAGTGCCGCTACATGTTGTGGAGGAGCTCGTGGGCATGCTCACCGTGCCCGCGTCGCCGGAATCAGCAGCGTCACAAGACAACTCAGAGGAAGAGGACCTTTGTTTGCTCTCGACTGCTGCTACTTCAGGAATGGAGTCGCCCAGGGCCTTCCGTATGTTGGGAACCTTACAAGGGAAGTCTCTATTGATGCTGGTGGATTCTGGTTCATCGCATAGCTTCATTAATTTGGAAATTGCCAAGGATTGGCCAGAGGTGCAGGCCATGTCCAAGCCACTGCGGGTGAGGGTTGCCGATGGGGCTGTGATAGTTTGCAATACTGAGGTACCGGGGTGTGAGTACCACATCCAAGGACATGTCTTCCAGTCAACTCTCAAATTGTTTCCATTGGGCAGCTATGATATGATACTTGGGATGGATTGGTTGGAATCTCGTGGATTGATGAACATCGACTGGGGTGCCAAGAGCATGATTTTTCAGCATCAGGGACAGTTTATTCAGCTGCGAGGAGTGTCTGTGGACGCACACAAATGCCCGAGCATCTCTACGGTTCAGTTGCAACTTCTGCAGGCTCACGAAGCAGTGTTTGCCTTAGTGCAGCTCTATTCGGTGAAGCCAGAGGGTGATTCATCAAGTATACCGGCTATAGTCCAAGAGTTGCTTGCGGAGTTCTCAGAACTGTTTGAGGAACCACGCGGATTACCTCCTCACCGTTCCTTCGACCATGTTATTGACCTGCTGCCAGGGGCGGTCCCTGTCAACATCAGACCTTACCGGTACAGCCCGGCGCAAAAATATGAGATTGAGGCCCAAGTGGCTGACATGTTGGCTCAAGGGATCATTCAGATCAGCCGCAGTCCGTTCTCGTCGCCGGTGTTGTTGGTGCAGAAGAAGGATGGAGAATGGCGTCTTTGTATTGATTTCCGGCACTTGAATGCAATCACAGTGAAGAATCGCTATCCCCTGCCAGTGATCGATGAGTTGTTAGATGAGCTGCATGGATCAAAATGGTTCACTAGTCTGGACCTACGGTCGGGGTACCATCAAATTCGGATGAGGCCTTCGGACGAAGCAAAAACTGCCTTCCAAACCCACCATGGTCACTTTGAGTTCAAGGTCATGCCGTACGGAGTGACCGGTGGTCCGGCAACGTTTCAGACCGGGATGAACACCATGTTTTCTCCTTACCTGTGAAAAGGGGTGCTTGTCTTCATAGACGACATCTTGGTTCACAACAAAACTTTGGAAGAGCACGTGGCCCTCTTACGATCGGTATTTAAAACTCTGAAGGAGAACCAAATGAAAGTCAAAATGAGCAAGTGCACATTTGCGAGCGATCAGTTGAGGTACTTGGGACATGTCATTAGCGCCGAAGGGGTGCAAACTGACCCCACTAATATTGACAAAGTGCAAAAGTGGCCGAGCCCACAATCAGCGAAAGAAGTGCGCCAGTTCCTCGGATTGGCAGGGTGCTACAGAAAGTTTGTGCGTCACTTTGGTCTGATCAGTCGACCGTTGACTGAGTTGCTCAAGAAGGGAGCGGTTTTTCGTTGGACATCTGATCATGAGGAGTCATTCGAAGCCTTGAAAAGAGCCTTGACCTCAGCTCCTGTTTTGGCATTGCCAAATTTCTCCAAGCCCTTCGTGCTGGAGACGGATGCCTCGGACAAGGGCATTGGGGCTGTGTTGATGCAGGACCAGCACCCAGTTGCGTTTCTAAGCCAAACTCTTGGTCCACGGCTTCGTACACTCTCTACCTATGAAAAAGAAAGCTTGGTTGTACTCATGGCTGTCGAGCGTTGGCGTTCCTATTTGCAAACCTCAGAGTTTGTGATTCGCACTGATCATCGCAGTCTGTCCTGTCTAGATGAGCAACGGTTGACTACTCCATGGCAACAAAAGGCCTTGACCAAGCTTCTTGGGCTGAACTACCGCATTGAATACCGGAAAGGAGCTCTAAATCAAGCGGCTGATGCCCTATCCCGTCGCCCAGAAGCTGCTGTTTGTGCGATCTCGGTTTGTGTTCCTCGCTGGTTGGAGGATGTGAAGCGCAGCTACACCCAAGACCCCCAATGCACCAAGATATTAGCAGCAGCGTCAGTCCCGACAGCAACCAATGGCTCGTTTCAAGTGCATGGAGGACTCATCCATTACAAAGGGCGAGTGTGGATTGGGAACAATCCGGTGGTGCAGCAACAGGTGTTGGGAAAACTCCATTCCGGAGCGATTGGAGGACACTCGGGTGTCCAGGCTACTTACAGTCGCCTTAAACAGCACTTTGCTTGGCCCCGAATGAAGCAGACAGTGAAGGCATATGTAGCAGCGTGTGCCGTTTGCAAGCAAGTCAAACCAGAGCATGTCAAGTATTCAGGGTTGCTTCAGCCGCTGCCTGTTCCAAAGCAAGCATGGGAGATGGTCACACTTGATTTTGTGGAAGGGTTACCAACATCTATGGGGTTTAACTCTATTCTGGTGGTGGTGGACAAGCTCACTCATTATGCTCATTTGATACCCCTGCGGCACCCCTTCTCCGCCCTTCAAGTGGCCAAAGCCTACATGGATAATGTGTTCAAATTGCATGGTCCTCCGGATGCAATGGTGTTGGACCGTGATTGAATCTTCACCAGCAAGATTTGGCAAGAGCTGTGCAAGCTGGCACACATCACCTTGAACATCTCCTCAGCAAGGCACCCTCAAACGGACGGAACCACGGAGCGAGTAAACCAATGCATGGAGCTGTACCTTCGTTGCTTCATGCACAATTTCCCAAGTAAGTGGGTTGACTGGATCTCTCTGGCTGAGTTTTGGTATAATACCTCGTACCATTCTACTCTCAAATCCACTCCGTTTGAGGTGCTGTATGGACACAAGCTGCGGTTCTTTGGGATCTCCAACATAGCAGATGCAGCCATACCAGATTTGGCTGAATGGACCCAGGAGCGCGCCACCATGTTGGCTTGTTTACGCCAACACTTGAATCGGGCCCGGCAATGGATGAAGGACAAGGCGGATCGCCACCGTTCGGACAGGACCTTTACAGTGCAGGACTGGGTCTACTTGAAGTTGCAGCCCTATGCCCAGTCCTCGGTGGCTGCTCGCGCTAACCATATACTTGCCTTTCGCTACTTTGGTCCGTTTCAGGTTCTGCAACGTGTCGGCGAAGTGGCTTATAAGTTGGCCTTGCCTGAGCAGGCTAAGATCCACCCTGTCGTCCACGTCTCCCAGCTACGCGCGACGGTTCCTCCTACAACAACAATTCTGCCGGAGCTGCCCACGCTGGACGAAGACTTGCTTCCGTTTCAAGTCCCTGAGAAGCTTCTGAATCGGCGGACAGTGCAGCGCGGGACGCGTCAAGTGGAGCAGGCGCTGGTGAAGTGGTCTGGTTTCCCCGACTCTCTGTCATCGTGGGAGGATGTCATTCCCCTGCAAGCACATTTTCCGCGAGCCCTGGCTTGGGGGCAAGCTCAGGCTAAAGGGGGAGGAAATATCACGGGCCTTACTACTGCCCCGGACCAGCCTGCTCATCAGGAAACAGCACAGGGACGGCCCAGGCGGGAGAGGAGGCCCAACAGTCATTACAATGGCCCAAGTTGGAGCAAGTGACCTAGCTATATAAGCGTGCGTGTGTGGAGTGGTAGGGCAAGAAAGAACAGAACCCTGAACCAGCCGCCTGAGGCGTTATCCCCTTCCCATCTCCTGGCTCTCACTTCCCGATCCCCTTTCTTGCTGCTACCAATCCCCCCCAATTGTACCCAAATATGTGATGAATTAATAGTAGATCAAACAGAGGAAGTTGAGGATCGTATCAAAACACTCTTATATTAGTTTACAGAGGGAGTAGTTGGCTGCCGTACCTTTTTTTAGCTGGTATAAGCTGCCGTACTTTGCAATACCTAAACTATCTGCGTATTTAAAGAAAATATTGGTACGTGACATGTCACATGTCAAATTATTTCTACGTGATCATATTTGTATGTAATGCTACATCTATTAATCTCACCCATTAATTTCTAATATTGACAAGATAATTTAATCTATGTGGATGAACATAATGACTTATTTGACTCATGTCTTAAGTATATAATAGATATACACTACAAGAAATCTGTAGATCCATGACGGATTTCGCATGACGTTTTCGAAATCTGTCATGAATGGCCCGGTACAGCCCCGCAAGCCCGCCAAAGCCCGCCTAACCATTCACGTATAGAAACCAAACCCTAAGTGCCTCCTCCTCGGCCCCCCTCCTCTCTCTGTCTCTCCCTTCGTCGCAGCCCTCCTCCCCATTCCCCATCTTCTCACACACATCGCCGCCGCCCACCACCACATCGCCTCCTCCCACTGCTCGTCGCCGGCCCTTTCCCTCCTCTCACCTTGATGCTCCGGCAGCTGCTAGATCCGCCGCAACCCCCACCAATCCATCCCTCGCGCGACCCATCTCTCTCTCTCCTGCGAATCGTCGCGCCGCCACCAACATCCGCCGATTCCGGCGACGTCCGCCACCGTGCAGCACGGTCACGAGTTCATCTCCGACCCATCCGCCCTCCTGCTCGGCTGGATCCGCCGCTCCCAGCCCCCCGCGCTCGCACTCAAACCCTAGCCCATGCCTAGGGTTTCGGCTGCGGCGGCGCGTCCGTCGCTGGCGCGTCTCTAGCAGCACCACTCCGTCGTGCATCGCGCCCCCTCGCGCCTCTCCGCCTCCCCCAAGCTCAGTGCGTTCGACTGCGTTGGGCTGGACGGCAGCGACCGCGACGCCCTCTTCCGCGTCTCTGGCGCAGCGGTGTGTCCTGTACACCTGTGGCTACCTCCTCAATTACGCGACGACGGTGTGTGGCCTGCACTGCGACCATTGCATTGCTTACATATGTCTCCGATGAGCACTGCGACCTCTGCCTCCCTCTTCTGCTTGATTCAGCTTGATTTTGTATCTTTCCTCTCAAGAATTGATGATTTAATATTTACAAACATTAATCCCTCTGTTATATAATTTATAGTCTAGTAGCAAATTAGGCTCATAGTCACTAAATTGTTTGATGCTTTCCTGATTTGATTAAGATGACTGTTGCAATCAGGTAGCTATAGTTTTAGTTGACTGTACTTTTTTATCTGTATTATGTGAAAGTGAACTTCAGAGTGCAAAATTGTATTTGTTGTGCATTTTTGTATCTTTCTAGAACCAAAAGAGATGAATTGAACCTTTTCTTACCGCCTAATAAAAGGACATGTGCAGAACTGTATGTGCTGTACATTTTTGTATCTTTCTAGAACCGAAAGAGATGGAGAATTGAACCACTTCTTACTGCCTAATAAAAGGGAGTGTAGTACTGGTTCAATCACTTCCAGAATGCTTCTTGATATACCAGGAAAAGGGAGTTATCCACTTTTAAGAATTACTGGATGTTGCTTTACATTCTACTGTAGCCTTTTTGTCTTTCTGTATTGTGGAATCAGTGTTCCTTGTCTGACATATTTCTCTACTGTTGTAAAGTGTATGTATTAATACCCCATTAATATAGTACATAGTCAGTCATAACTACTTTATAATAGTTTAGATATACTTCCCTAAAATGTCATGTGAACCATTGTATAGCTCTTATGTTCATCATTACTTCACTGTATAGCTCTTCTGTTTATCATTACTTCCAGCTTGGTTGTTATTTTTTGCAGTACTGGTAGAGATCAGATTGCCATAGCCCATCATATAGGTTCTATGTTTGATTGATTTCCTCTACCAAATCTAAATATAATAATCAAAATTTGCATTTGTTTAATGCATGATCTGTTATCAAAATCGAGAGTTAGTGGTTCAAGTTTATTAAATCATGTTAAGTGTAGTGTAACTTTGAAAGTGTCTCCACCTTGAACAATTCATTTATTCTTGCTTTCTTTAACATTAATAGGTATTATTTATAATCTGCTTCCTCAATTCCAGAATAATTGAATTTGACCAAGTTTATTAGAAGCTATATCAACATCTACACCACACAATTAGTTTCATTAGATTCATTGTAAAATACATTTTTTGTAAAAAAAGAGCTCACTTGTCTATTCTTGATACTATAGTATACCTATTATGTCTGCACAGGTAGATAGGTGTATTTGTTTACATAAGAAAAATGACACAAAGTTAGTTCATGATCATGGCTTAGGGAAAAAAAGGTGTGCACTATGGTAAAAAGAGGAACAATTTTGTTGCAAGTAGTTTTCCAGAAACAATAATTTATCTTGTTCCTATCCCTCTATTATTTGTCAACACCCCTCTGATCTTTGAGATGATAATTTTTCAAAGGTACCTACAGTTGCACAACAAGGTGGAGCTCCTCAGCGCTTTGGCATGGGTAAGCTCCTATGCCCTTCAAGATGATTTGAACTATTTGGCACTAGGTTCCTCGTGATTAGTCATCGATGTTGTGTTGCTGCAATGAAACAATATTGTTGATTAATGAAAGACAAGCAATCCTGGCATAACTCTTAAGTATATAGGCCTCACGAGTGAGGTTCAAATCATGTGAAATAAAAATGATGATTCAGATGATAATAACTACTATTTATGTTGTTGTAATCAACTTGCCATTTTGTAACAGAAGCATATTGTTTGTTACAGATTTACTTGGTGGTCGGAGCCACAAAGGAAGTTGGAGGTGTAGACATGAACTTGATGATTAAGAGGGTCTGTACAATCTTGTATATTTGTAGATGTAATCTGGTGTAATTATTATTAAGGGCATGTGATCTGATGTTGGATGTATTATCTGGATGTATTTTGGCCACCTTTTAGAAGGGCTTTACTCAGTGAAGTATTGAATACAAATTTGTCAAATGCTTCAAATTATGGGTATGTTCAATAGAAATTAATTGTGTTGTGAAAGCTTGTTTGATTACGTGTAATGGGTGGCGCTGGTTGGATGGAAATCATGGTTGGACTAAAATAAATGGTCTAAACCACCACAATAAAAAAATGCGGATGCCACGTCACATCCATGCTGGTGCCATGTAGATGCCATGTCAAGCCTCAATCCATGACGGACTAGTCTGTCACAGAGGACCGGGCCTGGGCAGGCCTAGGGACTGATCGGTGACGGCCAGGATCCGTCATGGTGGTACAGTTTTCAAATTATGACGCGATATACATGACGAATTTTAAATCCGTCATGGACCACCCTCCTTGACGGTTTTGCACTGTTCCATGACAGACATTATCCGTCATGGATTAACAAGATTCTTGTAGTGATACTACGCGGAAGTGTTTGATAGTTGAAGTGCAATGGTATTGATGTTAGAGCCTGATTTGGAACACCATTAATATTTACAACAATTCCAATTTTTCATCTTTTACTCACCATCTGTTGATGTCTCTATCCCTCCAACAAGCTTTTCATTGGAATTGATCTACCAAGAATTAAATCTAAACATTATCAAAAACACCTCTGGTTGGAAGCAATGTTGTCATATGAAGTCACTTATCGTATTGATTGAATTCCTAATGTTCATGCATCTTTGGATGACCTTTCACCTAGATGTCCCTCATTTCTATGCATCATATAACAGAAATTTCATACCCCAAACAGGAGCACCACGGTTGGATGATTTCCTTAATGATTTTCTTGGTGTTTCACCAAGAATTGAGTATAACAATAATGACTCTTATCGTGAACGTGTTCTCTTTCTTCATTCATCTGATTAGTGGTTGTATATACTCATCAAATATATGCATCTTTTTAACACTTCTTATAGAGTTTTTACAGCAAGCGGTCCTTTTTGAAGTCCAATCCTTGGTCTATTGATATAATCTTTTTTGTTTGTCCATATACTACTTCATCTCTGTTTTCATCTTCTATTTTTGTAGTGCATATCGTGGTGTGCTTCTATAAACTTGTACGTCATTGGTGCCATTCAGATCAAACTTCAATAAATTTGAGCACATGCTAGCTTATCTACATGTTCCTCTGTTCATAGCTCGCGGACTGGTATGCTTTGTATAATCAAAGTCGGCCCAAGCATGGTGAGTGTCTCCGGTAAACCATAACAATGATACTTTGTTGCTCTAACTAATCCTGTCCTTAAAAAGAAAATTTTATTATATTTTCTTTACAAACGTAAAAATAACATTGTCCAGAGCTTATCGGGTTTCCTTCTAGCCCAAAAATTAGCCTTAAATCATTGGCATGCATATCGCGTGTGTGTGCTGCCAGCCAGTGGCGGAGCATCGGCGGGACAAAACTGTAAAAAGTAAAAGTGATTGTACGAATGATCTAATCTTTCATTGATTGAGAATCACATATTTATACAAGATTTGGGACGCATTGTGAAGGCGTCTATACAAAGAGGCGCCTGTACGGACAGATGCGCCCGTACGACGCTTGGACACTAATAACCGCTAACTACGTTTCCTAACAACAATTCGCTAAAGCCGCTTCGTTGATGTCGGTTCTCAACACTCCCCCTTGTACAACGTCTCTTCTTTTGATTCATCTTTGAAAGCTTCTTGTATATTTATCATTCATCTCTTGAGAGTCTCCTCCAAAAACCCTGTGGGAAAAAATATGAGGAGAATGGTATAGATATGTTGCTAAAACTCCTTTAAACCCAGTGGGAAAAATAATAAGGAGAAAATGATGCAACATATAGAGATTATTGTCTCTCGATAACTCATATGAGAAAAACCTTCAAAGAAGGAGAAAATTATTAGTGAGTTAGAGAACAATAAACATGCTTTAGATACTTTCCTTTAAAAACCTTTATAGGAAAAATAGAAAGTATAGCATATAATCTTTATGAAGATATTTGCCTCATTAAAACATCATGAGAAAATTTTCAAAGAAACTCATAATGAAAAGAGTGCAATCAGATGTGCCATGAAAAACTCCTTTAAAACCTAGTAGGAAAAATATAAGGAGAAATATGATATGGCATACATTAACTCTTGTATTTAATTGTCTCGTTAAAAACCTCTTATGAGAAACCTATTGGAAAAACTCATAAAGGAAAAGAGTACAATATTCATTATCTGCTGATAACTAAAAGGATTATATTTTCAGGAGATTTCTCCCCCTGAACTTTGCAAAACTCGAAGTCGTCTCATACCAATTCCATGAATGCATTTCTGGAATGTTGAATTTGGTAAAGACTTTGTGAATAAATCTGCTAGATTATCACATGATTTGGTTTGCAAAATATCAATTTCTCCATATTTCTGTAATGAATGAGGAAAGAATAATTTAGGAGAAATATGTTTTGTGATATTACTTTTTATATAACCCATTTTCATTTGAGCAATGCAAGATGCATTATCTTCATAGATAATAGTTGGTGATCCTAATGAACCAACACCACACGAAGTTTGAATGTGGTTAATCATCCTGCGAAGCCATACACATTCCTTTGATGCTTCAAATAATGCAATTATTTCAGAATGATTAGTGGAAGTTGCTACAAGAGTCTGTTTTTGTGACTTCCATGAAAAAGTAGTTCCACCATATAAGAATACGAAACCTGTCTGTGACCTAGCATTGTGAGGATCAGATAAATAGCCAGCGTCAGTATATCCTACCATAGTCATATCTTGGTTTCTCTGATAGAATAAGCCAAGATCTTTTGTGCCATGTAAATATCTAAAGATATTCTTTACTCCTGTCCAATGACGTTTTGTTGGAGCAGCGCTATGTCTAGCTAGTACATTTACCGCAAATGCAATATCAGGCCTGGTGCAATTTGCAAGGTACATTAGCGCACCAATAGCACTGAGATACGGGAACTCAGGTCCTAATATCTCTTCGTCATCATCCCGAGGTCTAAAAGGATCTTTTTTCATATCAAGGGATCTGACAACCATGGGTGTTTTGGTTGGATATGATTTATCCATATTAAATTTCTCCAAAACCTTTTGAATATAAGTAGGTTGGTATACTAAAATTCCTGAGGGAAGATGCTCAAGCTGTATGCCTAAGCAAAATTTGGTGTTTCCCAAATCTTTCATCTCAAATTCCGTCATTAAATGATTGCGTGCTTCTTCTATATCATGTGTACTCCCAATGATATTGAGATCATCAACGTACACTGAGATGATGCAAAATCCATTTGAGGATTTCTTTATAAATACACAAGGGCAATCATCATTATTTGAGTATCCTTTCTGAATAAGAAACTCACTCAGTCGGTTATACCACATTTTACCCGACTGTTTTAAGCCATAGAGTGACTTTTGTAATTTTACACAATATGCGTTGCGATTTGCTTTTGGATTCGGCATTTTAAGTCCTTCAGGGACTTTCATATATATGTCCGATTTGAGTGACCCATATAAGTATGCTGTCACTACATCCATCAACTGCATAGATAAACTCATTTGTACTGCCATAGATATTAAGTATCGAAACGTTATTCCACTCATAACAGGAGAGTATGTATCATCGTAATCGATGCCGGATCTCTGCGTGAACCCTTGTGCTACAAGCCTCGCTTTGTATCTCACCACCTCATTGTTTTCATTCCTTTTCCGAACAAAAACCCATTTCGCTCCCACAGGGAAGACATTATGAGGAGTAGGTATTACTGAGGAAAATACCTCTCTTTTATTGAGCGAGCGCAGTTCTGTCTCAATTGCTTCCTTCCATTTAGGCCAATCAGGACGCTTGAGGCACTCCCTGACGGTCTTTGGTTCTGGATCCAGTTGAAGGGTTTCGGCAATTTCGGAGGCAAAATATATGTCGACAATTGTAGTCTCTCTGTTGTATGATTCTCCTGATTCTATATAGTTTATGGAAATTTCTTTTATACCTTCAGACTCTATGTGATTTCCCACAACAATAGAGTCATGGTGTTCCGATGTCCCAGCTATTATATTTGTATGCGCATTTATGCTGGGTTCTAGATGTTGAGCATCTGATTGGTGTCCTTCAACTTGAGGTTGAATTGCATTTACTGGTAGAGGATTTGATTTCCTTTGTTTCCGCGGAGGCTTTTGAGAAGCTATATTCCGGCTAACCAGCTTTCTCCCCCTCTTACTCTCATTTGGGGTTTGAGTGGTTTTACTTGGTACCTCCACTCGTTTTGGTGCATTAACAGCGGGAATATGTGATTTAGTGACACCTTTATGATCAGTAAATGCATCTGGCAGGTTATTTGCAATGTCTTGCAAATCTATAATCCTCTGAACTTCAGTTTCAGATTCTTTAGTACGTGGATCTAAGGACTGGATGCCTGTTACATTCCAATCGATTTCCTGGCATTCTTTGTGGTTTGATTCTCCCCCTAATGCTGGGAAATGGTCCTCATCAAAAATAGAATCAGCGTAGCGGGCAGTAAATAGGTCCCCTGTAAGAGGTTCAAGATATTTTATAATTGACGGAGAATTATAACCCACATAGATCCCTAGTTTTCTGTGGGCGCCCATGGTTGTACGCTGCGGTGGTGATATCGGTACGTATACTGCGCAACCGAATTTTCGCAGATGGGAAATACTTGGCTGAGTGCCACGTACTATCTATATCGGGGAGGTTGAATGATATGCAGTTGGTTTGATTTGTATCAGATCGGCGGCATGTAATACCGCATGTGCCCAACAAGATGCTGGTAAATTATAATTCTGTAATAGTGGTCGAGCAACTAATTTTACTCTTTTGATGAGAGATTCAGCCAAACCATTTTGAGTATGAACATATGGCACAGAATGTTCTAAATGAATGCGCATAGCCATGCAATAGTCATTGAATGCACGTGAAGAAAATTCAGCGGCATTATCCATTCGAATTGTTTTTATCCTATTTTCAGGATGATTTGCTCTTAATTTGATAATTTGAGCAATTATCTTGGCAAAAGCATGATTTCGTGTGGACAATAGACACACATGTGACCATCTAGTAGATGCATCTATGAGTACCATGAAATATCTAAAAGGTCCCGATAGTGGTTGAATTGGACCACATATATCTCCTTGAATGCGTTCAAGAAAATTAAGTGACTCATTTTTTACTTTAAGATAAGATGGTCTTATAATTAATTTCCCAGTTGCACATGCAGTGCACACAAAATCTGATGATTTAGGGAAGTTTTTAGTTGGAAGGCTGTGACCAATAGAATTGTCAATAATTTTTCTCATCATCCCTATGCCAGGATGACCTAGGCGGTCATGCCAAGTCTTGAATTTATCAAGGTCTTGAAAAATTATTTTGTACGCAACATGTGGAACGGGTTTTGTATAACTGTAATATAATCCAGATGAAAGCGAGGGGAATTTCTCAAGAATTTGTTTCTCAGACCCAGTACTCTTTGTTAAAAGTAAATATTCAGAATTATTTTCAGAAATTGTTTCCATATGGAAATTATTTGATCTGAGGTCTTTGAAACTTAGAAGGGTGCGTGTAGATTCAGGATACAAGAGTGCATCCTCAATTACAATTGTAGTACCCATAGGTAGAACGAGTGTGGCTCGTCCTGAACCAATAATCGAGGCATCGCGGCCGGCAATGGTCATAATATTCCCTTTTCTCTTAGTTAGAGTTTGGAAATATTTTATTTCCCTTAATATTGTGTTAGTGGTACAACTGTCCACCAAACATAGTTCTTCTTCCATTGGATTATCTTCCCATAAAATCTATATAGAGTGAGAGAATATTTAGGATGAAATTTTATTCATTACTCACATATAAATACATACAAAGTATTCATATTAAAATTATAAATATAAATATGACATTATGTCTGAATTACATAATATGATTCGTCCGTAGGACTTTATTTTACTTAGAGTTATACAAATTATAACTTCCATTATTACAATAAAATAGCTGATAACATCAAATGAGTGATGTGGAGATTATATGAGATCTCCGTATGCGTCTTGGGTGTATTCCACCATCATGTTGTCGACATCAAGAAGATCTTCATCCTTCTTCCTTGTTTCCTGAGGAGCGCTTTGAGAAGTGCTAGCTTCAAGGTTCTCTTCTTGTTGTAAAGCGTTGAAGTGAGCTTCTGCTTTTCCATGAACTTGTTTGCCTTTCCCGGTGGATTTGAGATATAAACCCGCTAGATGCTTGGGAGTTCGGCATTTGCTAGTACGATGGTTAGTACATCCACACCTTTGACAAATCTCGGATTTGGTGTTTCGGTCATCTTTCTTGAAATGACCTTTACCTTTAGATTGACCAAATGTTTTCTGCTTGTTGTTCCTTTTCCACTTTCCATTGAATTTCTTGAAATTCTTTTTATTTCCCCCATACTTTTTAATAGACTGAGTGTTAGCATGTGCTTCAGGGAGTGGCATGGAGCCCGTTGGGCGTGTCTGATGATTCTTCATGAGAAGTTCATCATGTTTCTCAGCCTGAAGTAAAGTGTATATGAG
The DNA here is from genome assembly GCF_056163025.1 of Triticum urartu. NCBI lineage: Eukaryota > Viridiplantae > Streptophyta > Magnoliopsida > Poales > Poaceae > Triticum > Triticum urartu. Next base: position 545,474,388 of record NC_141877.1, read on the forward strand.
CTCAGAATACTTTTTGTATTTTTGTTGATGGTACTGCTGTTGTAGTACCCTCATTGAGGGGTGGAAAGTGCACAAGGTTTTCTCAATAAGGTCTTCTTCGGAAATTGCTTGATTGCAAAGCCTTAGTTTTGAGTTAACCTTGTGAACTGCAGAGTTATATGCTGCCATAGATTTGAAATCTTGGAACCTTATGAGGGACCATTCTCTCTGTGCTTCTGGCAGCATAACTGCTCTTTGTTGGTCATATCTCTCCTTGAGAGAGTTCCACAAAACTAGTGGATCTTCTTCCATCAAATATTCCGACTTTAAGTCCGGATGGAGATGGTGCCTTAAGAAACTTAAAGCGGTATATTTGGCTGCCGTGGGGATTTCTCCGGCGCCTTCAATGGGTGTGATGATGGTGGAACCGAGTTTACGACTTTCAAGGGCTATCTTTGCATCCATAGCCCATGGTAAATAGTTACTACCATCTAGTTCAAGTTCATGAAATTCTCTGTTCATGACGCCAGCCATTTCCTGCATGGTGTTATCATGCATAATTTTAGTTTTACTATGAGAGTAAAATATAAGTACAACAAATGCTTCAAAGAAGCAAAATTTTCAAGTATAGCTGATGCTTTATACTTATATGTGTAGACCTCATTTTATCTATATGGCACTTTGAAGATAGTCACCGTTGTGGTGTAGATCTCGCAGCAATGGAGAACATAATCTGGTTTTGACCAGTAGATGTTCATATATCCATTACCTTGTGCCATACTACATTTTTCAAAAACACTTTGAAGGTAGTCATCTGTTAAATAACTAGATGTAGACCTCACAGCAAGAGTGGATAGTCTGCAATTTGGTGCAGTAGATCACACAGTTACCTTGTGCTTTGCTTGTATAATAGTCGAGGTAATCACATCAATTCACATATTTGGGAGAGCACTCGAAGATAGTCATTTTGCCAGAACAAAATAGGCAAAATGTAGATCTTTCAGTAACGAGGATAATCTGCAAAGTGCAGTAGATGCCTCATCTACCTTGTGATCTCGAAATATGAATTGTAAATAAAATTTGCTGTACTTAAGAACTACATATTCTAAAATAAAATGTTGAAGCAATCATACAGAATATGTACACATAGTCTGAGACTTTATGTTAGACGATACATAGTCTAAATATTCACACTTATAATACAGTACTGAATATGATAAGCAGAGGTTCTTAATACAATAAAATACTACTCTCAAATAGAAAGAACAAGCTGCTGTACAATATATACACTATGGCTATTTCCTGTTGGAAACGACACAGCGCCAGCAGCCATTTATTGGATTTCTTGGCCTATAGGCTGTTTGGTAAGAACGTACGTGACTTGGGCTGGCCCATGCACCGACAGAGAGAAGGATAAGGATAGCACGCACGAGGGTTTCCCACACAGCGCCGCTTCTCCCGTTCCCCACTTCTCTGCTCGATCTGGCACAGCACCTCACCACATCGTCTCTTCCCTACTCATGGCGTCGTCTTCAAGGGAGGTGGGGTGTGCCCCGCATCTCCGCACGGCCCCCGCCGCTGCTGCACGCCCCGGGGGCGCCGGTGAGGCCGAGGGCAGCCGGCGATCACGCGCCCCGGACGGCTGCGCGGTTTTGCGCCATGGCCGCGGCGAACTGCCGCAGTATCCGACGCGCCTCCGGTGGGGGCGTGGGAGGGAGGGGTGGTGTCGCCGGTGATGAAGAAGGTGGCGGCGGCGTCGACGACGAGCCCTGTCCTTCCATCTCCTCTTCTTCTTCCTTGATGGCCATGTTCAGATCGGGGACGGTGGAGTAGGCGTGGACTTCCACTGCTGCCGGCGTCGGAGACGGGAGATCCGGGACAGGACCGTATCCAGGAGGGAAGAAGTGCTCCGGCAGTTCATCCGACGGCGTCGGTGACGGCAGCCGCGGTTGTGCACCCGTACGCGTTGGGCACGGTCCAAACTCGTGCTGCAGGCAGTACGGGGGCAGTGGTGGCGGCGCGAGTTCACAAGGGAACATCTCCTCTTCTCCGAGAAACAGCGCCGATGGCCCTGCAAGCAACCACTCCATCGGAGGGATGGAGAAGACAGTTGGTGTAGTCGCGTGTCCGACGTACTCGTTGGCGACTGCCGGAGCCGAAAGCCCGGCCTGGCGCATTGCAGGTATCTCTCCATTTGCAGCAGTGGCCGTGGCGGAAGGCCCAGCCTGGTGCACAGGGTGGTTGCCATGGCGTGCATATCCACGGTGGCGGTTCTGGCGGTGGTTCCCGGCGAAGAAGCGGCGACGTGGGCCGCTCCTTACACCAAGGCCATGACGGCGACGTGCGGCACGGTGGCGAGGAGTGCGGGAAAGGCGACGGCTCTCTCTTTGGATAAAGCGAGCGAAAGCGAAAGCCGCTGATGACAGGTTTCTCCCTGCCATGACCTACCTTTTCTTGTCCTTCCCGGTGATGGCTCTATCTTACTTTTGGCAGAGCAGTGCTGATAACGTGTAAAAAGTAAAAGTGATTGTACGAATGATCTAATCTTTCATTGATTGAGAATCACATATTTATACAAGATTTGGGACGCATTGTGAAGGCGTCTATACAAAGAGGCGCCTGTACGGACAGATGCGTCCGTACGACGCTTGGACACTAATAACCGCTAACTACGTTTTCTAACGACGATTCGCTAAAGCCGCTTCGTTGATGTCGGTTCTCAACAAAACCGGGCCCTGACCCCACTTCCTAGATTTTCTTTTGCCAAATAGGCTTCTATTTTTGTCAATCGCTCTGCTAATTGCTCGGCGTCTCTGATCAACACATCTTTTTCTATGTCATACACTCATCTGGCCCCTCCTAAAATTTGCTTCATGCTCCCCCACAGTGCCAGCGTGGCACCAATGGAGGTCGAGCCTCGGTGGAGTTCCATAGACCCCTCTAAAGCCTAGGTTTGCCGGCTGCAACATGTCGAATTGCCTATGAATTATTTTCGTATCAAGTCAGTGCTTCTCGTGCCCGGCTTATCTATGCAGCGTGGAAGCAGCCCTCTGCATCTGAGTCAAGGCGCTGGGCCATCCCTGACCAGGCAGCATTGAGCCGGCTTTGGCAGAAGCCTCGCTGATGTGTGTGTGCCTATGTTGTAAAGTCAGACGTGGTGAAAAAAATCTTCTCAAATTATATTTTGGTCACGTTCACTGAAAGCTCAGAAACCACAATGGTTTGTACACGCCCCAAAAAACTACTCCAGTTATACTACTTCGGTGTCCATGGTGTGGTCAAATAACTTTGCATGTACCTGTCTCGGATGCCCGTCAAAAAAAAGGTCCGGGTTTTGGGTAGTTATATCCGTGACCAATATATATTCATGGCCTCATGCCATTGATTTCATCATCCATCTATTAAGCCATTCTTTTTATTATTAATAATATAATTGGTAGATATATAATCATAGATCACAGGTTCGTAATTTTGTTTGTATTCATAATGTTTGGCGTTGACATGTATATTTTTATAAAATGAAATGGCGAACCATAATTTTATTAAAACTATAGATTGTTGTTATTACTCGTTTTCATATATTTTTTTGTACTGACCTTTTTTATTGAACCAAAATTGGAGTATTAATATTGATATTTTTAAGTTTTATATTAAATTTGATGGTCAAACTGGTTGTCAGATTATTTTTATAAACTCATTGTGATAGTTTCATGGACACGGATAGTAAGTCCTTGGCCAAAAACCATAGGTGTCCGAGCACATCACGATTTTGCATTATTATGTGATAGCATACGAATAAGTTGTCCTAGTACATCATGATTTGTATTAGTACATGATGGCATATAGTGGCGTAAGACATGTGACATGGACTACAGACTTGTATGTACGTAGTTTTTCTATCTTCGAATTTCAACTGTTGTAATCAATGGATCAGTGACACATTAATAAGAAAGACAGTCTGAGTCTGTGGCCATGGATAATCAAAACTTAATTTGTATGGCCTGACTAATAGCACATCCAAGGAGCTGTGATGCAAAAAGTAATTTGCTGATAAGACATGTGTGGAACCGTGCTTTTTCTTCAACGTATGAATCATGGGCCGTGCTTTTTCTAACGTGTGGAACCCGGACATGGACTGTCCTTTTGTTTAACGTGTTTAGCTCGGTCGTTCTATGCAGCCGCACTTGTAATTCCTTTTTTTCTTGTACTAATTATTATAACTCTCTTTGGACACCAATTCCAAATATACGCGTTCCTTCCAAATATATGGTTGCATAGTCCGATGAAACCTATATATCCATGTGCTGAGCGTGTCAATTAAACATATATGCATCTTCATATTGTTGTACGTAACTCTTTAAAATCTTTTAATCTTAGCCCTTGTAATTTAGATCAACGCATCAAATATTTTTAACCTATGCGGACTAACGTGATGGCTTGTTTGCCTCTTGTCTTAACTATATAATAAATTATGCATGATATTGTACCTGCTGAGATAGAAGATATTGATGTCACAATTAAACTTGCCAATAGAGATACTATTTCACCAATTGGAATTGTTAGAGATGTTGAAGTCTTGTGTGGGAAAACTAAATACCCTGCTGATTTTCTTGTTCTTGGTTCCCCACAAGATAGCGTTTGTCCTATTATATTTAGTATACCCTTCTTGAACATTGTTAATGCTAAGAAAGATTGCAAAAAGGATGTTGTTACTATTGGTTTAGGTGATATGTCTCATGAATTTAATTTCTCTAAATTTCATAGACAACACCGTGAAGAGGAATTACCTAGTAAAGATGAAATTATTGGTCTTGCTTCTATTGTCGTACCTCCTAGTGATCCTTTAGAACAATATTTGCTAGACCATGAAAATGATATATTTATGAATGAAATAGGGGAAATAGATGAAGTATTCTTTAAACAGGAACCCATCCTGAAACACAATTTGCCTGTTGAAATCCTAGGGGATCCTCCTCCACCCAAGGGTGATCCCGTGTTTAAGCTTAAACCGTTACCTGACACTCTTAAATATGCTTATCTTGGTGAGAAAAAGATATATCCTGTTATTATTAGTGCTAACCTTTCAGAGCATGAAGAAGAGAGATTACTGAAAACTCTGAAGAAGCACCGTGCTGCTATTGGATATACTCTTGATGATCATAAGGGCATTAGTCCCACTCTATGTCAACACAAAATAAATTTGGAGGAAGACGCCAAACCAGTTCGTGATCATCAACGAAGGCTGAATCCTAAGATGAAGGAAGTGGTAAGAAAGGAAATACTAAAGCTTCTGGAGGCATGTATTATTTATCCCGTTGCTGATAGGTAGTGGGTAAGTCCTGTCCATTGTGTCCCTAAGAAGGGAGGTATTACTGTTGTTCCTAATGATAAAGATGAGTTGACCCCACAAAGAATTATTACAGGTTATAGGATGGTAATTGATTTCCGCAAATTAAATAAAGCTGCTAAAAAGATCATTACCCCTTACCTTTTATCGATCAAATGCTAGAAAGATTATCCAAACATACACATTTTTGCTTTCTAGATGGTTATTCTGGTTTCTCTCAAATACCTGTGTCAGCCAATGATCAATCAAAGACTACTTTTACTTGCCCTTTTGGTACTTTTGCTTATAGACGTATGCTTTTTGGTTTATGTAATGCACCTGCTACCTTTCAAAGATGCATGATGGCTATATTCTCTGACTTTTGTGAAAAGATTTGTGAGGTTTTCATGGACGATTTCTCCGTCTATGGATCCTCTTTTGATAATTGCTTAAGCAACCTTGACCGAGTTTTGCAGAGATGTGAAGAAACTAATCTTGTCTTGAATTGGGAAAAGTGCCACTTTATGGTTAATGAAGGTATTGTCTTGGGGCACAAAGTTTCTGAAAGAGGTATTGAGGTTGATAAAGCCAAGGTTGATGCTATTGAAAAGATGCCATGTCCTAAGGACATCAAAGGTATAAGAAGTTTCCTTGGTCACGCCATTTTTTTGGAGGTTCATTAAGGACTTCTCAAAAATTTCTCGGCCTCTGACTAATTAATTACAAAAAAGATATACCATTTGTTTTTGATGATGATTGTGTAGAAGCATTTGAAATACTTAAGAAAGCATTGATCTCTGCACCTATTGTTTAGCCACCTGATTGGAATTTACCTTTTGAAATTATGTGTGATGCAAGTGATTATGCTGTAGGTGTTGTTCTAGGGCAAAGAGTTGATAAGAAATTAAATGTAATTCAATATGCTAGTAAAACTCTAGATAATGCCCAGAGAAATTATGCTACTACTGAAAAAGAATTCTTAGCAGTTCTATTTTCTTGTGATAAGTTCAGACCTTATATTGTTGATTCTAAAGTAAATATTCACACCGATCATGCTGCTATTAAATATCTTATGGAAAAGAAAGATGCTAAACCTAGACTTATTAGATGGGTTCTCTTGCTACATGAATTTGATTTGCATATCATTGATAGAAAGGGAGCTGAGAACCCCGTTGCAGACAACTTGTCTAGGTTAGAAAATGTTCTTAATGACCCACTACCTATTGATGATAGCTTTGCTGATGAACAATTAAATGTCATAAATGCTTCTCACACTGCTCCATGGTATGCTGATTATGCTAATTACATTGTTTCTAAACTTATACCACCTAGTTTCACATACCAACAAAAGAAAAAGTTCTTCTATGATTTGAGACATTACTTTTGGGATGACCCACATCTTTATAAAGAAGGAGTAGATGGTATTATTAGACGATGTGTATCTGAGCATGAACAGGAACAGATCCTACGCAAGTGTCAATCCGAGGCTTATGGAGGACACCATGCTGGAGATAGAACTGCACATAAGGTATTGCAATCAGGTTTTTATTGGCCTACTCTCTTCAAGGATGCCCGTAAGTTTGTCTTGTCTTGTGTTGAATGTCGAAGAATTGGTAATATTAGTAGACGTCAAGAAATGCCTATGAATTATTCACTTGTTACTGAACCAGTTGATGTTTAGGGCTTTGATTATATGGGACCTTTTCCTGCCTCTAATGGATATACACATATTTTAGTTGCTGTAGATTACGTTACTAAGTGGGTAGAAGCTATTCCAACTAGTAGTGCTGATCATAACACCTCTATAAAAATGCTTAAAGAAGTTATTTTTCCAAGGTTTGGATTCCCCAGATATTTAATGACAGATGGTGGTTCACATTTTATTCATGGTGCTTTCCGTAAAATGCTTGCTAAATATGATGTTAATCATAAAATTGCATCTCCTTATCACCCACAGTCTAGTGGTCAAGTAGAATTGAGTAATAGAGAGCTTAAATTAATTTTGCAAAAGACTGTTAATAGATCTAGAAAGAATTGGTCAAAGAAACTTGATGATGCATTATGGGCCTATAGAACTGCATATAAAAATCCTAGGGTATGTCTCCGTATAAAATGGTTTATGGAAAAGCATATCACTTACCTCTAGAACTAGAACATAAGGCATATTGGGCTATTAAAGAGCTCAATTATGATTTCAAACTTGCCGGTGAGAAGAGGTTATTTGACATTAGCTCACTTGATGAATGGAGAACCCAAGCCTATGAGAATGCCAAATTATTTAAAGAAAAAGTTAAGAGATGGCATGACAAAAGGATACAAAAGCGTGAGTTTAACGTAGGTGACTATGTATTGCTATACAACTCTCGTTTAAGATTTTTTGCAGGAAAACTTCTCTCTAAATGGGAAGGTCCTTACGTTATCGAGGAGGTCTATCGTTCCGGTGCCATAAAAATCAACAACTTCGAAGGCACAAATCCGAAGGTGGTAAACGGTCAAAGAATTAAACATTATATCTCAGGTAATCCTATAAATGTTGAAACCAATGTTATTGAAGCCGTAACCCCGGAGGAATACATAAGGGACACTTTCCGGAATGTTTCAAACTCCGAAAAGGAATAGGTATGTGGTACGGTAAGTAAACCGACTCCAAAATAGTTCTAATGACAATATTTCTCCGTTTTGGAATATTTAGAAAAATAGAAAAATAAGAAGCAGTCCGGGAAGGACACGAGGCCTCCACGAGGGTGGAGGGCGCGCCCTACCCTACTGGGCGCGCCCCCCCTACCTCGTGGGCACCTCGTGTGCTCTTCGGACTCTGTTTTCTTACACGTTACGTATTTTGGTCGGTAAAAATTCATTATATAATCTCCCGGAGGTTTTGACTCCCGTATCACGCAATTATCCTCTGTTTGTGTTTCGAGCTGTTGTTGCTGCAGATTAGAGCAAGATGTCTTCGCAAGAGTCAATCGGGGAGAGCCGAGTGTCTCATCCGGCACCTAGATCAATGACAAACAACAATGTTGACCGCCTTGGGCCAGCAACAGAGGAAGAGATGGAGGCTGATTTGAAGAGAATAGATGCCATCGAGGAGGATCAAGAAGTCACTTCTCGCTTCCGAGCTAGATTCACAATGGGGGAACTGCAGAGCTCGGCTATTCTAAACTCGGTTATCCCTTCCAATGTTAGATTTCTTTCTTATGAGAATATGAAAAAGAGTGTCACTGGTTCTCCTGCAGCTATACAGCACCCTTGGGTGTAGGGAGCTTTGGCTGTTACCGGAAAGCTTCGAAAGGAAATAATGGACCTCAAGCAGTAAGTCAATAAGCTCGAGGAGGAAAATCGTATCCTGAGGGGCATCATCGCCAAGAATATCACATCACCATCCCCAAAATGAGAGACATAATCACATGGGTATGGGCACTCCCCTTGGCAACTGCCAAGCTTGGGGGAGTGCCCCGGTATCGTATCACCATCACTTTTATTTTTACCGCTTTTCTTAGTTCGATCCTTTTGATAATATCTTGATCTAGTAGTAAAAGGCTTTTAGTATGATCTAGTTGTGAGTTTTGCTTTATGATCCTTCTGTGTAATCGAGTCTGTGAGCTATATATAATAAAGATTAGTGTTGAGTCAAGGGATTGATTATTTTGCCATGATCTTGAGTGAATAAAAGAAAAGAGAAAGAATAAAAAGAAACAAAGAGATCATATGGATCTTATGGAGAGTAATGAGCTCACATAGAAAAAGTATGATGAATAAAATTTGTTGAGAGTTGACAAACATAGTTTTGGTCATCGTTGCAATTAATAGGAAGTAATTAAGAAAGAGAGGTCTTCACATATAAATATACTATCTTGGACATGTTTTATGATTGTGAGCACTCATTAAAATATGACATGCTAAAGAGTTGACGTTGGACAAGGAAGACAACGTAATGGGTTATGTTTTCTTACATTTGAGATAAATTATATTGTCATGGATCATCCAACATGATTGAGCTTGCCTTTCCCCCTCATGCTAGCCAAATTCTTTGCACCAAGTAGATATACTAGTGCTTCCAAACACCCTTAAACCAGTCTTGCCATGAGAGTCCGCCATATCTACGTATGGATTGAGTAAGATCCTTTAAGTAAGTTGTCATCGGTGCAAGCAATAGAAAATTGCTCTCTAAATATGTATGATTGATTGGTGTGGAGGAAATAAGCTTTATACGATCGTGTGTAATGGAAGAAATAAAAGCGACAGAATGCATAATAAAGGTCCATATCACAAGTAGCAATATAAAGTGACGTTCTTTCGCATTAAGATTTTGTGCATCCAACCATAAAGCGCATGACAACCTCTGCTTCCCTCTACGAAGGGCCCATCTTTTACTTTTATCTCCTACCTTACATAAGAGTCACGGTGATCTTCACCCACTGGTAGAAAAAGGGCTTTTAGTCCCGGTTCAATCCAGAACCGGGACTAAAGGCCCTCCACGTGGCCGGTCCACCTTTAGTCCCAGTTGGTAACACCAACCGGTACTAAAGGAAATTTCCTAAAAAAAATTTTGAAATTTTTTTTGAATTTTTTTATTTTCAAATTTCTGAATTATTTTAACCTCTAATCTCTAATTACCCCTCATCACTGCTCAATTTAATCTCTAATCACCCCTCATCATTCCAAATCATCTCACTTCCCGAACGGTCACCCATCCTCTCACTACTCCAGCCTGAGCACGCTTAACTTCCGGGTTCTATTCTCCCTCGTTTCCAAGTCCGCACTTGTTGTTTTCCTGACAATAGTAAGATGTCAATCCTATTAACCCTTAGGAATTTAGCTTCAGCATGAAGTCACATATTTCACTGTTTGAGTCTAAAACTATTGTTCTAAAAAACAATAATTTTTTAGTAACACTAATATTTTTGAATAAGTAGTTTGACCATTGTTTGACCACAGTTTGACCATACTTTGACCAGATTTGACCAAAATTCAAAAAAGGTGAAATAATTATTTAATAACACTAATATTCTTGAATAATTATTTAGTAGCACTAATACTTCTTGAATAAGTAGTTTGACCATAGTTTGACCAGATTTACTAAAAATTTTAAAAAACTGAAATTTGAGCATAACTTTTTTTCCTTTTGGAATTTGAGGATTCTAGAAATTTGCAAACAGGCCATAGGCGGTCTCCATCGGATGTAACTTTTCGAGTAGATGATTTTTCATATAAAAAACTTTTTCATCCGAGTTCGTATGCAAAAGTTATGCCCATTTTACAAATTCCAGAGAGATTTTGTAAATAAAGTCGAAATTCATATTTGTAAATTTTCCCAACAACTAGACCACATATCACATGTGAAACTTATTTTCTTTTATTTTTTTGAAATTTCCATCATTTTATTTTATTTTTTTAAAACTGAAAAGGCGGTCCACCGGGGGGGGGGGGGGTAGAGTTTGAAAATGGGACCTTTAGTACCGGTTCGTGGCACGAACCGGGACTAGAGTTCTCATCCCCATTAGTCCCGGTTCATGCCTCAAACCGGGACTAAAGGTCTAATCTTTAGTCCCGGTTTGTGGCACGAACCGGGACCAATGGTTGTGGGCCAGGAGCGAGGCCCATTGGTCCCGGTTCATCCCACCAACTGGGACCAAAAGGTCTAGATGAACCGGGACTAATGCCTTAGTCGCACGAACCGGGACCAATGCTCACATTAGTCCCGGTTCTAGACTGAACCAGGAGTAATGGGCTAAGCCGGCCTGGACCATAGCCCTGTTTTCTACTAGTGACCCTTCCTTTTTACATTTTATCTTTTGGCAAGCACAACATGTTGGAAAGATCCTGGTATATATGGCTAATTGGATGTGAGTTTTCATGAACTATTATTGTTGACATTACCCTTGAGGTAAAATGTTGGGAGGCAAAACTATAAGCTCCTATTTTTCTCTGTGTCCGATTAAAACTCCATACCCATAAGTATTGCGTGAGTGTTAGCAATTGTGAAAGACTATATGATAGTTGAGTATGTGGACTTGCTGAAAAGCTCTTATACTGACTCTTTCCTATGTTATGATAAATTGCAATTGCTCCAATGACCGAGATTATAGTTTTTTAGTTTTCAATGAAGTTTATGATTCATACTTGAAATTGTGATCAAATTGTTACTCTAGCATAAGAAATCATATGACAAGAATTATATAAGTTGTTGTTCTAAGAATGATCATGATGCCCTCATGTCCGTATTTTATTTTTATCGACACCTCTATCTCTAAACATGTGGACATATTTTTCGATTTCGGCTTTCACTTGAGGACAAGTGAGGTCTAAGCTTGGGGGAGTTGATACGTCCATTTTGCATCATGCTTTTATATCGATATTTATTGCATTATGGGCTGTTATTACACATTAGTCACAGTACTTATGCCTATTCTCTCTTATTTTACAAGGTTTACATAAAGAGGGAGAATGCCGACAGCTGGGATTCTGGGCTGGAAAAGGAGCAAATATTAGAGACCTATTCTGCATAGCTCCAAAATTCATGAAACTTCACGGAAGAAATTTTCAGAATATATAAAAAATACTGAGCGCAAGAAGTTCACCAGGGGGGCCACACCCTACCCATGAGGGTAGGGGGCGCGCCCTACCCCCTGGGCGCGCCCCCTACCTCGTGGGTCCCCTGGTGGCCCTCCGATGGCCATCTTCTGCTATATGGAGTCTTTCGATGAGGAAAAAAAATCATAATCCATCTTTCCGGATGAGACTCCGCCGCCACGAGGCGGAACCTTGGCGGAACCAATCTAGGGCTCTGGCGTGGCTGTTCTGCCGGGGAAACTTCCCTCCGAGAGGGGGAAACCATCGCCATCATCATCACCAACGCTCCTCTCATCGGGAGAGGGCAATGTCCATCAACATCTTCACCAGCACCATCTCCTCTCCAAACCCTAGTTCATCTCTTGTATCCAATTCTTGTCTCCGAGTTTGGGATTAGTACCTGTGGGTTCCTATTAGTGTTAATTACTCCTTGTAGTTGATGCTAGTTGGTTTAATTGGTGGAAGATCATATGTTCAGATCCTATATGCATATTAATACCCCTCTGATTATGAACATGAATATGCTTTGTGAGTAGTTACGTTTGTTCCTGAGGACATGGGAGAAGTCTTGCTATTAGTAGTCATGTGAATTTGGTATTCGTTCGATATTTTGATGAGATGTATGTTGTCTCTCCTCTAGTGGTGTTATGTGAATGTCGACTACATGACACTTCACCATTATTTGTGCCTAGAGGAAGGCATTGGGAAGTAATAAGTAGATGATGGGTTGCTAGAGTGACAGAAGCTTAAACCTTAGTTTATGCGTTGCTTCGTAAGGGGCTGATTTGGATCCATATGGTTCATCCTATGGTTAGGTTTACCTTAATAATTTTGTTGTAGTTGTGGATGCTTGCAATAGAGGTTAATCATAAGTGGGATGCTTGTCAAAGTAACGGTAGTACCCAAGCACCGGTCCACCCACATACCAAATTATCAAAGTACCAAATGCGAATCATATGAACGTGATGAAACCTAGCTTGACAATATTCCCATGTGTCCTCGGGAGCGCTTTACATCATATAAGATTTTGTGTAGGCTTGTCCTTTACTACAAAAAGGATTGGGCCACCTTGCTGCACTTTATTTACTTTTTTTACTTGTTACTCGTTAAAAATTATCCTATCACAAAACTATCTATTACCTATTATTTCAGTGCTTGCAGAGAATACCTTGCTGAAAACCGCTTATCATTTCCTTCTACTCCTCGTTGGGTTCGACACTCTTACTTATCAAAAGGACTATGATAGATCCCCTATATTTGTGGGTCATCAGACACCTACACCAATTAGTGAGGAAGTTATTGATGATGATCATGAAACTTCAGATCAAGTTGTTACTGAACCTCGTAGGTCAAACAGAGTAAGATCCACACCAGAGTGGTACGGCAATCCTATTCTGGAGGTTATGTTGCTAGACCATGACGAACCTACGAACTATGAAGAAGCGATGGTGAGCCCAGATTCCGCCAAATGGCTTGAGGCCATGATATCTGAGATGGGATCCATGTATGAGAACGGTGGACTTTGGTTGACTTGCCCGATGATTGGCAAGCCATTGAAAATAAATGGATCTTCAAGAAGAAGACTGACGCTGACGGTAATGTTACTGTCTATAAAGCTCGACTTGTTGCAAAAGGTTTTTGATAAGTTCAAGGGATTGACTACGATGAGACTTTCTCACCCATAGCGATGCTTAAGTCTGTCCGAATCATGTTAGCAATTGCTGCATTTTATGATTATGAAATTTGGCAAATGGATGTCAAAACTGCATTCCTGAATGGATTTCTGGAAAAAGAGTTGTATATGATGCAACCGGAAGGTTTTGTCAATCCAAAGGGAGCTAACAAAGTGTGCAAGCTCCAGCGATCCATTTATGGACTGGTGCAAGCCTCTCGGAGTTGGAATAAACGTTTTGATAGTGTGATCAAAGCATATGGTTTTATACAGACTTTTGGAGAAGTCTGTATTTACAAGAAAGTGAGTGGGAGCTCTGTAGCATTTTTGATATTATATGTGGATGACATATTGTTGATTGGAAATGATATAGAATTTCTGGATAGCATAAAAGGATATTTGAATAAGAGTTTTTCAATGAAAGACCTCGGTGAAGCTGCTTATATATTGGGCATCAAGATCTATAGTGATAGATCGAGACGCTTAATTGGACTTTCACAAAGCACATACCTTGACAAAGTTTTGAAGAAGTTCAAAATGGATCAAGTAAAGAAAGGGTTCTTGCCTATGTTACAAGGTGTGAAGTTGAGTAAGACTCAATGCCTGACCACTGCAGAAGATAGAGAGAAAATGAAAGATGTTCCCTATGCTTCAGCCATAGGCTCTATCATGTATGCAATGCTGTGTACCAGACCTGATGTGTGCCTTGCTATTAGTTTAGCAGGGAGGTAACAAAGTAATCCAGGAGTGGATCACTGGACAGCGGTCAAGAACATCCTGAAATACCTGAAAAGGATGAAGGATATGTTTATCGTTTATGGAGGTGACAAAGAGCTCGTCGTAAATGGTTACGTCGATGCAAGCTGTGATACTGATCCAGACGATTCTAAATCACAAACCGGATACATACTTTTATTAAACGATGGAGCTATCAGTTGGTGCAGTTCTAAACAAAGCGTCGTAGCGGGATCTACATGTGAAGCGGAGTACATAGCTGCTTCGGAAGCAGCAAATGAAGGAGTCTTGATGAAGGAGTTCATATCCGATCTAGGTGTCATACCTAGTGCATCGGGTCCAATGAAAATCTTTTGTGACAATACCGGTGCAATTGCTTTAGCAAAGGAATCCAGATTTCACAAGAGAACCAAGCACATCCAGAGACGCTTCAACTCCATCCCGGATCAAGTCCAGGTGGGAGACATAGAGATTTACAAGATACATACAGATCTGAATGTTGCAGACCCGTTGACTAAGCCTCTTCCACGAGCAAAACATGATCAACACCAAGGCTCCATGGGTGTTAGAATCATTACTGTGTAATCTAGATTATTGACTCTAGTGCAAGTGGGAGACTGAAGGAAATATGCCCTAGAGGCAATAATAAAGTTATTATTTATTTCCTTATATCATGATAAATGTTTATTATTCATGCTAGAATTGTATTAACTGGAAACATGATACATGTGTGAATACATAGAAAAAACAGAGTGTCACTAGTATGCCTCTACTTGACTAGCTCGTTGAATCAAAGATTGTTATGTTTCCTAACCATAGACAAAGAGTTGTCATTTGATTAACGAGATCACATCATTAGGAGAATGATGTGATTGACCTGACCCATTCCGTTAGCTTAGCACTTGATCGTTTAATTTGTTGCTATTGCTTTTTTCATGAATTATACATGTTCCTGTGACTATGAGATTATGCAACTCCTGTTTACCGGAGGAACACTTTGTGTGCTACCAAACGTCACAACGTAACTGGGTGATTATAAAGGTGCTCTACAAGTGTCTCCAAAGGTACTTGTTCGGTTGGCGTATTTCGAGATTAGGATTTGTCACTCCGATTGTCGGAGAGGTATCTCTGGGCCCACTCGGTAGTACACATCACTTAAGCCTTGCAAGCATTGCAACTAATGAGTTAGTTGCGGGATGATGTATTACAGAACGAGTAAAGAGACTTGCCACTAACGAGATTGAACTAGGTATTGAGATACCGACGATCGAATCTCGGGCAAGTAACATACCGATGACAAAGGGAACAACGTATGTTGTTATGCGGTTTGACCGATAAAGATCTTCGTAGAATATGTAGGAGCCAATATGAGCAACCAGGTTCCGCTATTGGTTATTAACGGGAGACGTGTCTCGGTCATGTCTACATAGTTCTCGAACCCGTAGGGTCCGCACGCTTAAAATTTGATGATGGTTATATTATGAGTTTATGTGTTTTGATGTACCGAAGGTAGTTAGGAGTCCCGGATGTGATCACGGACATGACGAGGAGTCTCGAAATGGTCGAGACATGAAGATTGATATATTGGACGACTATATTCCGACACCAGAATGGTTCCGGGGGTTATCGGATATATACCGGAGTACCGGGGGGTTACCGGAACCCCCCCGAGGGTAATTGGGCCTCATGGGCCCAAAGTGGTGGAAGAGGAGAGGCAGCAGGAGGTGGCGCGCGCCCCCCCTTGCCCCCATCCGAATTGGGAAAGGGAAGGGGGCGGCGGCTCCCCTTCTCCTTCCTTCTCTCCACCTCCTCCTTCCCCCTTCTCCTAGTTGGAATAGGAAAGGGGGCAAAACCTACTTGGAGTAGGATTGCCCCCCCCCCCTTGGGCGCGCCTCCTCCTCTTGGCCGGCCCCCTCCTCCTCCCCCCTTTATATACGGAGGAGGGGGGCACCCCATAGAGACAACAATTGATCTCTTAGATCTTTTAGCCGTGTGCGGTGCCCCCCTCCACCATAATCCACCTCGGTCATATCGTAGCGGTGCTTAGGCGAAGCCCTGCGTCAGTAGAGCACCATCATTGTCACCACGCCATCGTGCTAACGGAACTCTCCCTCAAAGCTTGGCTGGATCGGAGTTCGAGGGACGTCATCGACTTGAACGTGTGCAAAACTCGGAGGTGTCGTGCGTTCAGTGCTTGATCGGTCGGATCGTGAAGACGTACGACTACATCAACCACGTTGTGCTAACGCTTCCGCTTTCGGTCTACGAGGGTACGTGGACACATTCTCCCCTCTTGTTGCTATGCATCACCATGATCTTGCGTGTGCGTAAGATTTTTTTTGAAATTACTACGTTCCCCAACAGCCAGTGGTGGTGGCCATCTCCTCCGTCGGTGGTGGTCGGTCTGAGACTGGATGATCGGATCTCGAGATCCGTCATCTAGTTCCAACTGCGAGTCGGGAAGACATAGTTGCCGGTGAAAACCAAGCCGATGGCAGGCGATGGCGGCATTCTGCGCCGTTACCTTGATGAAGGCATCGTCGTGCAACGACCGTCGACCCACTAGTGCTGCTCTAGGGGAAACCCTAGGATGTGGTCTTCCAGATCGGACGATGGCAGTATTGCGGTGTCATTTCTCTCTTGGGAGTATTATTTGTGGAGCAGCGCTGGAAGACAGTGGCATGAGGTGGAGTGGCTTCATCTCGCACGGATCTTCGGTGGAGATGTCAAGTCATGCCTGACCGACAGGTGCTACGCTGTGTTATGCCTGGTCGGAAGGTGCTACGCACGACAGATCTTCCAGAATCTTTACGTCTAGATGGACGAGCGCGGGTGGTGACGCCGTTGGGTACCGTGGTGGCGTTGACGGATGGACGGACTGGCAAGAATGATGCGGATCTCTCTCCTGAAGATGGGTCAGCGGTCCGATGATGATGGCGGCATCTAAAACATGTGCATGTGGTGTACGCTTTAGGTCTGCTGCACCAGCTGTTCGTTCCGATACGTTATGTGGATGGATCGGCGACGACACCGGTTTAGATATAAGGAGTGAGAGCACTCCACGTTATTGAGTTTTGTAGGTGTGAGTGGTGGCTTGAGGTGGCTTAATTTATGTCCTTGTTAGACCTTGGTAGAATAATAAATAAAGATGACCACATGCATCGATTGATGGAAAGGCCGGGGGTTTTAACCTACTTTTCCACGTCTGCACGTGTCGGCGCAGCTCGCCTTGTTGATGCCTCCGCTAGTGCCGGCGCAGCTCGCCTCGTTGATGCCTCCGCTAGTGCTCTCCCACGCCTGCACGCGCCAGCGCAGCTGCCCTCGCAGAAGGATTTTGTTCCATGTCATCGCGGCGCTGCATGCACCACGGTAACGGCAGATAGCCAACGCGAGCGGCAAGGAGATCGGCGGTACGCGGCGTCAAGGAGACTGGGGTGCGTCTGGCGATTGACGCAAGAAATCCAAGCGACCAGGTATTCTTGGTAGGCATCACACACTCTTGTCCGCCTGACCGTCTCAACTGCTGAGCAGATGCCCAAGTACGCGTGGATAGCACTAGGGGCAGTTTGGCCCTTTCTATTGCTTATAAGTGGGAAAAGAAAAAGGAAATCAATACAATGAGGAAATGGCATGGTAATCAAGATGCACATGAGCTGGGTGGCATTTTTACGAAGCCAATCTTGAAATTGGCATTTGTGAGAAGCCACATATTAAAAGTGGTGATGGAAGACCAAATCGAGACGAGGATGAGAAACAGGCGGAACTAGAAGTGAGGGGCTAGGGGACGCGGAGCCTTACCAAGAGCGCGGAAGAACATTTCAAAAAAAAAAAAAGCGCGGAAGAAGGCAGCCGCTGCGGAGGGTGGAGGAGCATGCCTAGTGTGAGGCCGGGACTGAGGGCCGGCCGACGATCTCCGCCGTGCACCGCCTCCACCTCGAATCGCGTTCTCATTTTTCTTTTTTCTTTTTTTTAGGTGGGCTAGCCCACTTACAACAGCAATAGTAACCCAGCCCACTCGTGCTTCGGCAACCATCACAGACCTTTGCATTGCCTAAAAAAACACAGACCTTTGCAATGAGTGCGAGAGCTATTTCTCGTTTTAAGCGAGACGATAGCTTGCTCTGGCTGAAGGAATTCGTTTCTCGCGCAAGAAACTAAGAAGACCGTTGCTGCTAGCCAGTCTGCCCACCCGTCATTTGTGGCTAGAACTGGAGGGCGTCCTTATTGAGGTAACTAGAGCCAGTTTTCTTAGGTTTCTTTCTTCTTCTTTTTTCTTTCTTCTTCTCCAATTATTTATTATTTTGCATTTGTTTCTTTACTTTACTTTTTCATTTTCTTTTTTCTCTGGTTTACATTGTTTATTTTTCAGTTTTCATTTTTTTCGGTTTCCTTGTTTCTTTTTTGTTTTCTCCGTTTTTCTTTCATTCTTTTTCATTGTGTTTTGCATTTTGTTTCTTTGTTTTTTATTTTATTTTTCCTTTTTGTTTCTTTTGTTTATATATTTGGCTTTGTTTGTTCTTTTGGTTATCATTCTATATTTTATATATATGTCAACAACATTTTCCTAATAATAGTCTAACATTTTTTCAATACAAATTATAAATTTTTTCTATGCACAGTTTAAAAAAACTTTAAATACAAGATTAATATTTTTTAAGACATTATCAACATTTTCCGTGCACTTTTTAAATGCTTGATTAATAGTTTCAAATAAAAAGATTAACATTTTTAAATACATGGTCAACATTTTTCCATTACACATTTAATATTTTTCAAATGCTTGATTGACAATTTTATATACATGATTAATTGTTTTCATCATTTATTTAATACATGGTCACCATTTTCTCTATGCACATTTAACATTTCCCAAATGTTTCATTAATATTTTTAAAATACTTGATCAACATTTCCTTCAAATGCTTGATCAAAATTTTTATATACATGATCAAAACAATCATCACTTTTTAATAAGTGATCAACATTTTCTGTAAACATGTTGAACATTGTCTGAATGCCTGTTCAATACTTTTCTGTAAAGATTGTGCCTGCTTACTTATGACACGGTCAATATTGACTTGATGAAGTGACTGCATGGCGATGCCGGCACGCCCGCCCCGCGAAATCCATAGGGCGACGATGTTGGTGATGATTTAGCCTTCACGATGCCGAACTCTTGGTCAGCTCGCCGAGGTGATGATCTGATGAGGTTGACCTCGGCTAGATGAAGCGACGACCTGTCTAGCGCAAATCGGCAGCCGTGGAGCAACGTTGTCGGTCTGGTTTGACGCCGACGTGACAGTGAAGATTACCCCGGAAAAGGATTTTAAATTGGTGGGCACATGTTTGAGAGCAAAACACAATACCCTAGATAAAATTTCCTTCAAAAATGATGTCCGAAATCCTGTTCATGAAGAAATATGAACTTTCGGATTCGTATTCGCGCACAAAACAGATCCGAAAATTGGTCCACTCATCGGAAGTTTCCGGAGATTGAACATTCGGATCAAGCTGAACATTTGAGGAGTAGCAGATATAGGAATTCCGCAGCCGATGAATGGTTGGATCTTCCAAAGGATGTCTGAGCTGTATGCTGGACTCTTCGCCCTAAACTCATCCAGATTCCCGTCCAGATTCGATATGGCTCCAGTATATCGGAGATCGCCTGAGATTCTTCCATCGGAACGCGATGAAATTTTACATGGTTATTTTAGACTGAATTCCACACAATTCCTCTAAAGTAATCGTCAAAGCGACGCTCGAGGAGGTGGCGACGGAAAATACAAATCCGTTGTACCGAAAAACAGCACAGTCGCCTGGGGACAATGTTGACGTTGAGTCCTTGAGCTTCATGGATGATTCCTCCATAATCTTGATAGAGATTGGAGTTGATGTTGACGAAGGCCTTGGTCCAATCATGACGATCTGACGTGGAGCATAGTCCTCGGTGTAGCCAAGGTGACCACTCGAGCCTGCGATGAAGATATCAACGTCGCAATTGATTTGTAGGCGAGCCATTGATCCTTCTGTCGATTGCACAACGAAACTCTTAATGAAAATACTATTGTCGGTGTCAAAACCTGCAGACCTCGGGGTAGGGGGTCCCGAGTTGTGGATCCTAAATCGATGGGTAATAGGAGACGAAGGAGACGGTGTTTACTCAGGTTCGGGCCCTCTTGATGAAGGTAAAACACTATATCCTGCTCTTGTTTATATTGATTATGATGTATCGACTACAGAGTTGATCTATCTCGAGATCGTATGTTGTGTATATATATATATATATATATATATATATATATATATATATATCGACTAGCCTGGCCTCGGCTTGTATAATGTACTGGAAGCCTAGGATAACAAGAGTCCTAGTCGACTACGTCAATGAAGAGGAGTCATTGTCTTGATCACCAATTCTTGTGGAATCTTCCTTGTATATGTCATGGGCTGCCCGAAGAAGGCCCTTAGTGAACCGTCATTGGATCCTCGCCCGACTTACCTGGTTGATAGACGATGTGGTGAGTACCCCTAGTTCAAGACACCGTCACCTACCCTTTTTCATTTGGGCACCAGGGTAGCGGGAACATCTCCCTCGAGTAGGAGGGATTCTCTATGCACAGGAAAGTCTCTCCCGCTAGGCGTTTTTTGCCCTGGATTTTCACGGCCCAACAACCAAATGATGACCCCTTAGTAAACCGCGCCACCCTTATCTCCAACGAGGAGCCGTCGCCAGCGACATCATGGTCGATCGTGGCATCCCCGTCTCAAGCTTGGGCTCTGACCAATCCTACCTTCAGTCAAAGCTAAAGGTAAAGTTGTGGTGGTATGGCCATACATGTATGCCCTTATGCTGACTTCTACACCAAAACTTGTGCGTACAAACTCCTCTTCTTTTTATTTCTCCCTAATAAGGAAACATTTAAACTTGAAACTTTGCATGCCAACAACACACAAGTACTATCATGTCAGATTTCTTTTAAAAATATTTAGTGCATCAGACATATTTAAAATGATAAATAACATTCAAAATTTATAATTTGACAATGTTATGTTGCATAAAAAAACAGACACATTTTACGCACAGAGTGACACTTGTGTGTCGTTGATATGCAAAATTTCAACGTCAAATCTTTTCTTGTTCGGAAGTGGAAAAAAGAGAATTTTCTATAGAAAGACAACATCATGGATCTTGATGGAAAGATGGATAGCCTATAGATATAATATGTACATGGCAGCATAGAAAATCCACACTCAAAACTAAAAGGCTCTCGCCTGCCTGCACCTCTGAACCCTCATTCTTAAACTTCATGGTGACGCCACGTCGTCCCCGTCTCGCGGGGGGAGTGGGGGGAGGGGCGCATCGCCGATGACACCATGGCAAACTGTGGCATCCCCATTTTGAGCTTGATCTCAATCCAATCCTACCGCCAGTCGAAACTTAAAATGCCCTCACCCGCACCTCTGAACCTCTGTCAGAGCATCTGTAGCAGAGCCCGCAAAAGCGGTCAAACCCGTAAAAATCCACGTTTTCAGTTTCGTGGTGTCAGAAAACGTCCCCAATAAACCCCGCAAAAACGGTCAAACCCGTAAAAAATTTGCAGACCCCTGAGAATCCATCCCGGCGACCCTTTAATTTGCAGATTTGGAGGCAAAATATAAGGGGAACTACCAACCGGTCAATGCTACGCGACAAGGAAATTTTCCCATGCGCACACGGGCTCCGATAACCTTCCGCCATGGAACTCGCCGAAATCTTGCCGGAAACTCGCCGTTTACCGCTGCTGCGGCGTCGGCTTGCGGAGTAGATCGCAGGAGCAGTGACTGGAGACTCGAGCAGCTACCCGGGCACGAACGAGCTAGCTAGCAAGCTCCTGATCCATCGGGCCACGAACGAGCTATAGCTAGCAAGCTCCTCGATCCAGCCGGCCATGGAATAGCTAGCTACCTCCCGGATTCATCCGGCAACGGGGCAGCTGGCTCCTGAATCGATTCGGCGACTACCATAGGCGACGGGAGCTGATTATGAACATAGGCGAGAGGAAGAAGAAGACACGGGAAAGAATATACGTGAATATCTTTTTTACGGGTCCGTTATGCGGGATCTGCATCTGCGACCGTCCGCACCGGTCCATAAGCCGTTTTTTCGCGAACTGCAAACGCGTTTTGCGGGCCGGCGGGATGCAGGGTCTGCTAAAGAGGCTCTCAGCAGTCGAAACTTAAAATGCCCCCACCCGCACCTCTGAACGTCCGTCCTCGCATGGACGGTTACATCGTGTCATCCCGCCATCAGACTCCCGCCTCGCCCTCTCCAAACGTTTTTTTTTGTGGCAATGTTATGTATGCAATGCATGCATAGCATAGATTCCGTATGCCAATCTACAAGCGCGGACAACACAGCTACCAATCCACCATGCATGCATGGAGGTGGAGCAGCTGTACGTACGTACAGACCTACATCGATAATGTATGTTGTAGTCCGATCGAGCTTAATCAGTTAAGCTTACATATCTTGATGGACAAACGTGGTACAAAGATCGGTTCTCTCTCTTAATTAGTGCAGCAGGTAGTAACAATATTTTGGGACCAATGAGAAAAGGGGAAAAAAGGATCACGATCGATCAAGCTTGGGCCGGCGGCCGGCGCTCGACGCGTGGTAGCTAGTGACAGCAGATGAGTCGATCGATCGATCGCTCAGTTGTGCTTGTGCGGGATGGGCGCGCCGGCCCCTCGGCGGTTGGTGTCCGGCGGAGGGTCCACGTACCCGTAGTCCTCGTCCTCCGCGGAGGCCCCGCCTCCGGCCAGCCGCCGCATCTCCACGCCCTCGTCGTTCCCGCCGCCGAAGCTCATGTTCGTCGTCACGGTCGGCGGTCGCGGCACGCGGGCGCCTCCCACACCGCGCGCACGGCCGACAGCCATCGCCAGCACCAGTGCCAGAACCACCGCCGCCCGCTTCGCCGCCACCGCGGACAAGGAGGGCGACGTCGGCCAGCGCATGATGGACGTACGCGTGCCCGTTAAAGCAGTGCGGCGGTCGAGCTTGCTAGAGGGATCGAGAGGGGGTCATGGAAAGGGCGTGGTGCAACGAAACGACCGTCGACCGGCCTATAAAGAGGGCGGGCGGGCGCGGCGCGGGACGGAAGCGGGAGCGCGGACAGCGCGCGTCGGGGCGGCTGTTACTCGAAGCCACCGGAATGCGGGGTGGTGATCTCGCCGTCCACGCCATACCAAACCCACAATTCGTTTCCGCGTACTGTGTCGTCCTGCCTACCAAGTTGCTTATGTGCTTCCAATCAAAGGCACAAAGCCACGGTTTAATAATTGATCAAAGATACGCACACAAAAAACCATCCAAGCCTTCCCACAGATGACAAAAGAAAGAAAATGCAACTTTCAGGCTTCTTACTGTAATTTATAGGTCTCCAGCAAAGGTCATCTCAGCCAGCGGTGTGAATAACATAAAACTACCGGTATTGCCGTTAGAGTTATAAAAACTTACATACTTTAAATTTTTCGCAAAAACCTACCACTCTTTCACGTATTGTTTCAGAAAAACCAAATGACTGTGTTGGTAGAGTTTAACTGTGATTGTGACAGCAGGCCGGGTCCACTTGTCAGGTCTGACGTGGCATAAAAGTCAATACCAATTTGGTTTTATGAAACGACACGCCAAAAGTGGTAGGGTTTTGCAATTTTTTTTTGAAGTTGGTAGTTTTGGACAGACCTAACCATAATACCGGTCGTTTTATGCTATTTACTCCAGCAAGTAAGAAACAAGTTGTGGTTGGACAGTTAGTAGAACTCTGCCAAAACACTCGTTTGATAATCAGGCATATGAGTGGGGTTGGAGTCGAGGGCGGCGGTAGCAATTTTCATAACGGGCATACAAACGACTCGTCATTTGAATGTTGCCCAGAGGCCCCTCGACGGGTGCTTCACTCGCTGGATGGTTGTGTTTTTCTTAACCCCACACATTATATTAAATTATTAATTAATAAAACAAAGTACAATTGCACAGATACATGCGGAAACTATCATAAAGATCGGGACATGACATATGTCAAATAAACTTTGCATAAAAAACCCCACACAAAAGAATATGACAAATAAGTCTATTGGAGTCCTTGCAAACAACCAATTCTAAAATCGCCGCCGACACCAGCGATTTGTGTTATGTGGCCAGTCGGTGTGGGTTGCATTATCAGTAGTTGCCATGGTTACCCTGACTGGTGATGGATGGTCCATTGATAGGCATTTTTTTTGAGCATCAGTACAGACACAAGCGCTCATATACACGCGCATACACTCACCCCTATGAACGCACACACGCACACTCTATCCCTATGAGCACCTCCGAGAGACTGAGCCGGCATATCATCTTGAGATTTACGAAGTCACCGTAGGCGCCTCGTCGTCGACGGGAACGTCTCCTCCCACTGAAAGCGCATCGCCGGAAATCCTGAAATAAATCCAGGAATAGTGCGAGCACCAGGATTTGAACCCTGGTGGGTTGGGGATACCACTGTCCACCTAACCAACTCAACCACAGGTTGATTCGCGTCCATTGGTAGGCATTAGTTCCACTTTAAACATGATTTCATTATTTTTTTGAAAATTACAGTCACTTCAGTAGGAATTGGACTAAGTGTCTTTAGGTCAAATTATTTAAAAAAAATCAAATCATTTAAAAATTATTGTTTGAATTTCCAAAATATTATGTGGGTCTAATCTAGTGGGAATTTTGGTCCTTCGTCCAAAATGAAAACCTAAGTAATTGGAATTCAGTGATTTTGCTATGGCTTAAATATTTCTGAAATTGAAATTCAAAAGCATGATGTATTTAGTGTACAAATATGACTGTGGTGCTTTTTTTAACAAATGGGTTGATCATATCTTTTGTGTTGCTTAAGTAATACATGACCATCTTTTAATTGTAAATCTAGCACTTTATGATGTATGATATTCATTTTCTTGCTCATACATGTGATAAAACAACAAAAATAACGTAGCATCAATCAATCGGTGCACAAATATGGTACCATAGGAGTATTATACAGCTTTCGCCGGACAGTTCAGACAATCACTATTTTAATAATTTTCGCCTTCATTCAACAGTCAATTTAAGGGGGTTTTTATTAGCATTTTCCCTATTTGCCCAAGAATCTGCAAACAACCATGAGTGCATGATTCACCTGCCTCCCTATGCATATATATAACCAAACAACATTAGAGTTGAGCCGGCAAAAAAGCTTTAATATGCCTCTATTTTGTCTTTGCCGAATCAGAGTACTAACTAAAAAATATCAAAATTGTCGTATTCAGGGCTATCTACCACTAGCTATGCACCAAATCAGATTCTTGTGCTTGCCTTGTGCTAGGTGCTAACTTATTGTTGGTCTAATAGGATCACGCATACGTCCGTGGGTTTTTTGTTTTATTTTTGAAACATTAAGTTAATTTTTTTAGAACCATGAACTGTCAAAAAAATTCTATTAATTTCGTCAATCTTTCATGGTTTTGAATGGTTTCCGAAATATTTTGCCCACAACCGAGGGTATCATTAGTGATCAATATATATGGGTTCTCGGTTGCACTTGCGAAACATTAAGTTTATGCTTCATAGAAGCGTGCACTGAAAATTTCCTATCAATTTCTTCGATTTTTTTTGTTTGAATGGTTTTTGAAATATTTTGGCCACAACCAAAATCACTACATTTCAGTGATTTTGGCTGGCTATTTGGCCAGAGGACCAAAATTTTCCACTTGAAACTCAACCAAATAGTTTAAATTTTATTTGAATTCATGTAGTGTTTTAATGTCTGATATTTTTTTTACCAAAACATTGTTATTTCTGTGTATACTAAACCACCGAAACCTGGTGAATTTTGGTGAAATCTCATTGAAAGTGACTTCCGTGTTCATACAAAAAAAGTGAGTTCTGTGACAACTACATTGTTAAGAGAAAATGCATTTTTCCAAATATTATCTTTTATTTGCAAATGAACAAATTAATTTTTTTGGAGCGACTACGAGAGGTAAATGAAAAGAAAAATGTGGCCATGCATAAAATAATTTTCTCTAAAAAATAAAACCAATGTTTTCACACTCTGTCTCCGACTACAAGCCAAATGGAACTTTTTTTCTCGATCCAATAAAAATGAATATATTCAATTGTATGTGTTAACCACTGACAAATGAATGGATTAAGGTGAAGAAGAACTCGATCCTAAATGGAGAGTTTTCAAGGCAAATTGATGGCTTGATTGAGATGAGATCCCCAAAAGAGAAGCAGTTGTCGCAAAGATGGCAAAGAAGTTCTTGACCATACCAGCAATTAGTGTCTCATCGGAGTCAACATTCTCTACGAGTGGGAGAATTCTCGATGACTATCGTAGCTCTCTCAGCCTAAACATGGTTGAGACACTCGTGTGCTTCTAGCTAAATTAAAGGATCAAAAGAAAACCAGCTTAAGCCTACAATTGTAGTGGTAATATTACTTGTTCTCTACTGTGTATTATCTTATTGTAACTTTAGACTCTTGCTAAATGTTAACTGAAATTGCATATTTGCACTTACCTTTGTAGGAAGATGGCAATGATGACGATGTCGAGTTCATTCCATTTCCTGAAGATACGATGGAAAGCAACTAGTAGGTTTCCCATATTTTTATTAAGTGTGGTTGTATTGCTGTAGCATTGTACTATTGTATATTTGCTTGCATCAGAACAAGTGAATCTCTATGTCTATGTAGGAAGATGAAATTGATAAATTGATGAGCAACTTATGTGAGGAGCAGGAGCTACTTTGCATTTCCTCATCTAGCAGCCATCATTTTATTTCGGTCATTGTTATTTATGTAAGACCTTATGTTTGAAGTGTCATGCTGAAGTGGTGAAGTAGTTAATATAATATGTACTGCTAGTCTGGTAATCGAACTTGATCCAATGTTGAGCGCCTAAGCCATGTTAGGCTTTCTCTTTTGAAGTCCTAGACTTGTCTTTGTCAATGGCCCTACTTATTGTTGTTGTTCACCTAGCGATTGTGTAAGTATGAACCATAATGGTGGTCTGACTTATGATTGTGTCACTCTGTGTTGTTGTTGGTTGTTGCATTATGTGCTGCTATTTGGAAATAGTAAATTTGGCAAAGGTTGATGCATTACTACTTTGCTACGTGTTTAAATATTGAATATATGATGGAATGCTACTGTAATGTTTACAACTGTAACGAGCGCTCACGAGCTTAACAAGTACTTAATGAACCGAGCCGATGAAGAGTTTGAGCTCATTAAAGTTAACGAGTTTAACGAGTCGAGTAGCTTGTTAGTCTAGCCCTACAGTTGTGTACGACCTATAAGCGTAACTTTTGAATTCCTTCCGTTTGTTTGAGTCCATCAAGTTAAGTTTGAAAAATTAACGGAATTCTGGAGTATCATTTCCTTTCTTCACCAATGATATTGAATCGACATTTGGAAGAAAGAGATCTGGACTAAGTTGCTTTGGGTGGCGCTTGCACATTAATTAGATCATCTAAATAATCCAAAAAGACGAAAGTGATGGATGTATTTGACAAAGAGAACTTGTGAACACTAAAGACAGGGCTGGCTAAAAAGCGGATTTAATACCAATAGCTCAAGAAGAAACAATTGGTCAGCATTTGATCCTCTTCCGACTAATTCTTCTAGGTAAAGTTGTTAAATAAATTGAAATGTGCCAAAAATGAGTAATTTGGAATAGTGTATCAACATAACCTTCTGCCTTGTTATTCCATTTTTTCTTGAGTGGGATTTTGAATAATAGATGCAATATCGGGAAATGTGTGCTACTTTAGAATGATTATGTGTGGGAATGAAAGCTTTCCTAACGGGTGGGAAATGGTTTAGATCGTTTAGAACTAGCTTTTCCGTGAGCTCCAACCAGAGGGAGAGGAGTGAGTGATTCCTCGATAGCGAGACTACCAAAGGCAGTCAACAACATCTGGTATACTCCGTCTTTCAAGCCTGTATTTAACTTCAAAGATAAGCCTCTAGAAAGTCAGAAATATGTAAGCTAGCAGCAAGGGAAAGTGGTCTTCTTTCATGGAGTCCCCTTCCTTTCCACCTGTTGTGGTGGTGGAAGCCTTAGGCACCAAAACAATGCATTGATGGAGCACTATGATCACGGTGGTGCTCCAGGACAAGACGGGTCGAGTTCAAGTTCGATATCAAGTTCAAGTTGAAGGCTGAGTACTATAGAAACCGACTTTGAAAGCCGGAACAAAAACATCATGCTAGATTACGACGTCATCACCTTTCCTCGTGTTGCTCGACATGAAATATAAATATATTCCAGGAGGGAATCCCCCCGGGTCCCGGGGTGAAAACTACAGCAACAAAAATGTTCTTTCTTAAGTGCTAGAGAACAATTGACTACAACAAAGCCAGCGCCAAGGCGGGTAAGAACTCTTGCAAAATTTTATGAATCTTGTGGTTTCTCTATAGTTGAATCACAAACACAATTGATTTTTGTTAGAGGTGGAGGAGATAAAACATCGCACATGACTAGTAGAAAACTGACCTTTAGTCCGGAGCATTAGTCCCGGCTGGGTCTGGGCCCAAGACTATTGCGAGCATTAGTCCCAGTTCCAACGGCTAGGAGCGGACAGGCACACGACCAGGATTAGTCCTAGTTCAAATGGGACCACTAGTCCCGGTAGGTGATAATAACCAGAACTAAAGGGGTGGCGGCAGGCTGAGGCCCCTGTGAGCACCTTTGTCCCGGTTGGTATCACCAACTGGGACTAAAGATATCCCTATATAAAGCTGCTTCATCCAACCCGAGTCCAAGATTTCTCTCCTCTCTGTTTCCTTCCCCAAGCTCGAGTTCATCCTCCATTTTTGCCAAGATTTGTCAAGATTGGAGGCACCCCAACTATCCAAGGGTTCTAAAAGGTTAGTAACTTCATCCTTTCATCTCTCATTGCTCGTTTAGCTCGTTTCATGCTCTATAAGTATAGTGATTTGTGGGTTTTAGTTTGGGAATAATTATGTGGGAGTTTATTTGAATTATATGCAATTTGAGCTCAAATTAACTTCTTAGTTTGCATATGTGTAGGTGTGGTTTAGTGCCTTCCTGTCACCGTCCTCACCACCGTCAATCGCCCGCGCCATCCCATCGCCGGCACCACCTTATATGTATGATTTAGATAATTACTTGTATAATTTTCTCACTTGTATGATTGTTTGTTATATATGGTGCCATGGTTTTGATATCCGTCCCCGCCGACCCTCATCCGGTTTATGATTCGGATGTGGTATATTATATTTTATAACCATTTGTTTCATTTCATGTTTATGACAATTATGCCCATCAAGTTGACATAGATATTTTTATCTAGGAGGTATGTGAACCGTAAATTGCAATCGACCCTCTTGTCGAGAAGTTAAATTTAGATGAAAAGGAAAACAATTATTTGAAAGAAAAATTGAAAAGAACTGAAGAAGAGAAGATGAAATTGGAGTTGTATGTTGTCGATGATCACAAGATCAATATGGATGCAATGCTCTTGAAGATTAGGAAGATTATAAAATATGCCATTAATAAAGAGGCTTGATATCATTATGCTGTTGGATCAATTATTACCTTAGTTGTGATTTTGATCGCATTTGTTGTTGCATTTAAATGCATTACCTAGATAGTTGTGTGTTGTTTTATGAGAAATATGTATGAACTTGTATTAATTTGGTCACTTCGATGTTGTGTAATGAAGATGAGCTGGCAATGGATGTACGATGACCGACGCTCTCCCTAGTTCATTAATGGCGTGCATAGTTTTTTGCGTGTGGCTGAGGCAAACAAGAGGAATGGTTTTATGTGTTGTCCATGTGATGTTTAAAAGAATGATAAGGATTACTCTACCTCAAAAATCCTTCATAGCCACCTGCCATAGTCCGGTTTCATGTCCGGCTATAACTGTTGGACCAAGCACGGAGAAAGAGGGGTTATAATGGAAGACAATAAAGAATAAGAGGACGATCACAACTATCCTCGGTTCCCTAAATATGATGGTACTACAATGGGGGAAGCTGAGGAAAAGGTAACAAATGAGCCCGCTGATGATCTTGGTCGGGCCATCGCTGATGCAAAGAGAAACTACGAAAGTGAAAAGCAGAGGTTGAAGTTGGAGCGCATGTTAGAGGATCACAAAAAATTGTTGCACCCAAATTGCGAAGATGACAAGAAAAGGTTGGGTACCACACTGGAATTGCTGCAATGGAAGGTAGAGAATGATGTATCTGACAAGGGATTTAAAAAGTTATTGAAAATGTTAAAGAAGATGCTTCCAAAGGATAAGGAATTTCCCGATTGTACTTATGAAGCAAAGAAGGTTGTCTGCCCTCTAGGATTAGAGGTGCGGAAGATACATGCATGACCTAATGACTGCACCCTCTACCGCGGTGAGGAGTACGAGAATTTGAATGCATTAATCCTTTTGGGGAGCAGAGTTGCAGTCATAGCACCTGGCCTGTGACTCTATGTATCTATAACCTTACTCCTTGGTTGTGCATGAAGCGGAAGTTCATTATGATGCTAGTGCTCAACCAAGGCCCTAAGTAACCTGGCAATGACATTGATGTGTACCTAAGGCCATTAGTTGAAGAACTTTTAAAGTTGTGGGATATAAAAGGTGTACGTGTGTGGGATGAGCACAAACAGCAGGAATTTGACCTACGAGCATTGCTGTTTGTAACCATCAATGATTGGCTTGCTCTTAATAACCTTCCAGGACAGACAAACAAGGGTTACAATGCATGCACACACTGTTTAGATGAGACTGAAAGTATATATTTGGATAAATGAAGGAAGAATGTGTACCTGGGACATCTTCTATTTCTTCCGATCATGTATCTCTTAAGAAAGAAAGGCAAGAACTTCAAAGGTGAGGCAGATCACCGGAAGAAGCCTGGCCACCGTACTAGTAATGATATATTTGATATGGTCAAGGATTTAAAAGTAATCCTTGGAAAGGTTCCTGACGGACAATCTATTCTGAATGATGCTAACGGACACACACACATGTGGAAGAATAAATCTATATTTTGGGGGCTACCCTATTGGAAAGTCCTAGAGGTCCACTCTGCAATCGACGTGATGCACGTGACGAAGAATCTATGCGTGAACCTGCTAGGCTTCTTGGGAGTGTATGCGAAGACAAAAGATACACCGGAGGCACGGGAGGACCAGCAACGTATGAACGAAAAAGACGGCATGCATCCAAAGCAGTATCAAGGTCCTGCCAGCTACGCTCTTACCAAAGAAGAGAAGGAAACATTTTTTGAATGCCTGAGCAGTATGAAGGTCCCGTCTGGTTTCTCGTCAAATATAAAGGGAATAATAAATATGGCAGAAAAAATGTCCAAAACCTAGAGTCTCATGACTGCCACGTGATTATGATGCAATTACTTCTGGTTGCATTGAGGGGGCTTCTACCAAAAATGTTCGATTAGCCATTGTGAAGTTATGTGCATTCCTCAATGCAATTTCTCAGAAGGTAATCAATCCAGAAATCCTACCAAGGTTATTGAATGATTTTGACCAATTTCTTGTGAGTTCCGAGTCGGTGTCCCACCATCCTTCTTCAATTTTATGACGCACATTCTTGTTCAGCTAGTCAAAGAGATTACCATTCTGGGTCTTGTATTTCTACACAATATTTTCCCCTTTGACATGTTCATGGGAGTCTTAAAGAAATATGTTCATAACCATGCTAGGCTAGAAGGAAGCATCTCCAAGGGCCATGAAACAGAGGAGGTTATTGACTTTTCCGTTGACTTTATTCCTGACCTTAAGCCGATTGGCGTTCCTCAATCACGACATGAGGGGAGACTGAGTGGAAAAGGCACGCTAGGAAAGAATTCAGTAATAAGTATGTACGAGCATTCTTTCACTCAAGCACACTACACAGTTCTACAAAATTCCACCTTGGTAGCTCCGTATATGGAGGAACACATGGATATTGAATGCTCCAAGAACCCAGAGCAGTCTGACCAATGGATTAAACTACACTGATACGTCTCCAACGTATCTATAATTTTTGATTGTTCCATGCTATTATATTATCTATCTTGGATGTTTTATATGCATTTATATGCTATTTTATATGATTTTTGGGACTAACCTATTAACCTATAGCCTAGTGCCAGTTTTCTGTTTTTTCCTTGTTTTTTGAGTTTTACAGAAAAGGAATATCAAACGGAGTCCAAATGACCTGAAACTTTACGATGATGACTTTTGGACCAAAAGAAGCCCCCTAAGTAAAAGAGTTGGGCCAGAAGAGCCACGACACCTCCATAAGGCGCTCCCTACCCCCAGGAGCGTCCTCCGACCTTGTGGGCCCCTTGTGGACTCCCATGTCTTGTTCTCGACGCCAACACCTCTTATATATCCCCAAAAACCAATCGGGACCCTGTTCCGGCACCCTGCCAGAGGGGGGAAACCATCACCGGTGGTCATCTTCATCATCCCGGCACTCTCCATGACGAGGAGGGAGTAGTTCACCCTCGGGGCCGAGGGTATGTACTAGTAGCTATGTGTTTGATCTCTCTCTCTCTCTCTCTCTCTCTCTCTCTCGTGTTCTTGATTTGGCACGATCTTGATGTACCGCGAGCTTTGCTATTATAGTTGGATCTTATGATGCTTCCCCCCTCTACCTTCTTGTAATGGATCGAGTTTTCCCTTTGAAGTTATCTTATCGGATTGAGTTTTTAAGTATTTGAGAACACTTGATGTATGTCTTGCATGTGCTTATCTGTGGTGACAATGGGATATTCACGTGATCTACTTGATGTATGTTTTGGTGATCAACTTGCGGGTTCTGTGACCTTGTGAACTTATGCATAGGGGTTGGCTCACGTTTTCGTCTTGACTCTCTAGTACAAACTTTAGGGCACTCTTTGAAGTTCTTTGTGTTTGTTCGAATAGATGAATCTGAGAGTGTGTGATGCATATCGTATAATCAAACCCGCGGATACTTGTGGTGATATTGGAGTATCTAGGTGACATTAGGGTTTTGGTTGATGTGTGTCTTAAGGTGTTATTTTAGTACGAACTCTAGGGCTGTTTGTGACACTTATAGTAATAGCCCAATAGATCGATCAGAAAGTATAACTTTGAGGTGGTTTCATACCCTACAATAATCTCTTCGTTTGTTCTCCGCTATTAGTGCCTTTGGAGCGACTCTGTTGCATGTTGAGGGATTGTTAAATGATCTAATTATGTTATCATTGTTGAGAGAACTTACACTAGTGAAAGTATGAACCCTAGGCCTTGTTTTCAAGCATTGCAATACCGTTTTCGCTTACTTTTGTTACTAGTTACCTTGCTGTTTTTATATTTGCAGATTAGAAAAACCTAATCTGTAAGTGCATCTAGTGCCCCTTAGTGATTTTGCTGTATTGAAGACTTATAGGTTAACTGGATAATGAGTTTGTGGGTGTATAAAGTTCTATAAGTCTATGAGGAGTTTGATATTTACGATGAAAGTCAACCCCTAAAAATGAATGTCTTCAGCTGAAGACTTCGGTTTTCTTGAAGACTTTGAAAGTGAAGAAATTGGTGTGACCGTGAAGACTTGATATTCATGTGAGGATTATGAAGCACGAAGACTTATGATTTCGTAGTTCCGTTTTCTCTTTCTTGAGTCATAGGAAACACCGTACTGTTAAAGGGGGTCGAGGTAAAACTAAGGAAAAGTTTCCAAGTAATGCTCATCTCGAAATCCTACACCTACCCAATCCTTTCGAGTGAAGCCATTGGAAATCTCATACAGTTCAGTCAATTTCTTCAGTGACAGAGACGAAGATATTTTGATCTATGAGGAATTTGTTCTCACTGAGGAGTTAGGAATTCGCCAGTGCGGATTTCCTACAAGTGAGGAACATGATAGCCCTGAGGAATTTGATACTCAAATATCCGACCGTTACTGTGCTATGCGCCAGCTGTCCCAAAATATCTACCCACCTAATGGTCATATCATTGAAGGGCATTTATGTCTTATCATGTTGGGCTGCTCCCTAGGCCATAAAAAGCCGCCCCCTACAACCACTAGTTGGTTGGCTGCTCCGTGGGAAACTGACACTTGTCATTGAGAGCATCCCATCCTTCGAGGACTTTGAGCGAAAATTATCAAGTGAGGAAAAACCCAAACCCAAACACCTACAAACCCAAAGTGATTGAGCATCACTGAAGAGATTGTTCCTGTGTGGAACCGACACTTGGTACCTTTGAGGACCGTGCATCCTCTAGACGGTTAGGCTTCATGGTCTAGAGCATCCAAGAGGAAATTGTGGATCACCGAGTGACCGAGTCTGTGAAGGTTTGGAAGTCACCTGAAGACTTACCATGAGTGCCTGGGCGAGGTCTGTGTGACCTTAGCTCAACGAGAATACGGTGAGGATTGTGTGTCCGGGACTGTGTGTCCTCATGTTTAAATACCTAGCCTCTCCAACCAGACGTACGACTGTCACAGAAGTTGGAACTGGTCTACCAAATCATCGTCTTCACTAAGCTACTGGTTCTATTTCCTCAACCGTTTCATTTCCTCGTTCTTGTATTGAAGTACTTGATCGTTACTGTTTGAAGACTTTGACTAAAGACTTTCTCAATTCCCTCAATCCATATTCTTCAGTCACCTTGTCTTCAGCCTGCTTATCCTGTTTACACGCTACTTGTACTCTGTGCTTGTTTTCATTTCATCATGATGTATGTGCTTCTGCTCTGTTATGCATGCATCTGAGTACTTATTCCGTTGCTAAGTAGTTCGTTGCTTAGGAATTTCCTCACCTAGAAATTCCCCAGTGATGAATTTGTAAAAATCGCCTATTCACCCCCCTCTAGTCGATATAACGCACTTTCAATTGGTATCAGAGCAAGGTACTCCCTTGTTCTGTGTGATTTTGGTTTAACCACCTAGATTTTTAGTTATGTCAACTGCAGGCATGATCAAGGTCTCGGCTGGGTGTCCTACCTTTGATGGGACGGATTACCCCTACTGGAAGAATATGATGTGAATGCATCTTGAGGCAATTGACAACGATCTCTGGTACGTTGTGGAAAATGGTGTTCCCTCTGTCACTCCTACCATTAACGCTGCTGATGTGAAGAGATTCAAGCAACTCGTCTTTCAAGAGAAGAGTATAATATGTGGCCATCTAAGCAAAGGGCAGTATGGCAGAGTGAGTGCTTTGGAGACAGCTAAGCTTATCTGGGATAGGCTGTCCAAGGTCAATGAAGGAGTCTCAACACAGCGTGACTCTCGAGTTGACGTTCTTCGCAATCTCTTCAACCGCTTCAAAAGACTCAACAATGAAAATGTACAGCAAACCTTCGATCGCCTCACTGCCATCTCAAATGAGCTTCAAGCACTTGGTGCCACTAACATCACCAACCATGAGGAGGTGAAGAAATTGTTGACATCACTTGATTCCTCATTTGACACTCTTGCACTGATGATATAATAACGTGGAGACTACAAGTCACTTGATCCCGCTGATATCCTCAAGAGGCTAAATACTCATGAGTTCCAGCTTGCTGAGAAGAGAGATCTCTATGGACCTAACTATGGTCGGTCTCGCGCACTGAAGGCCAAGGCAGTCTCTGAATCTGAAGGTGAAGATTCTGATAGTAGCCTTGGTAATCCCGAAGAACTGAGTCAAGAGCTAGCAATGCTCATGAGGAAATTCCAGAAGTTCTCAAGGCGTGGTCGCTTTGGTAAATCCTCAAGAGGTGATGAATTGAAATCGGATTCCTCATCCCGTGACTACAAGAAGAGAACCTTCCACAAATGCAATAAACCTGGTCACTACATTACTGATTGTCCTCGGTGGGAGAAGGAATCAAAGAAGAAGAAATACAAGGATTACAGTTCTAATGACGCAAAGAAGAAGAAGAAATCTTCAAAGTCTTCATCGTCAAAACCTTCAAAGTCTTCATCTCACAAGAAGAGCAGCTCCGAAAAGGCTCAGGTATTCATTGGCAAGGAAATGGACTTTGAAGCTAAATCTGAGGAAAATGAGGATGCAGAGGCATTTGAGGAGTTAGACTCTGGTGTGGTGAGCCTAGCCCTCACTACTGCTTTCGTCAGCAAGTCCATCTTCAATTCTGAGGAAAATGACTTCCCCAACACTGCTGACGATGGCGATGATGACTACGCTCCCACCTATTGCTTCATGGCAAAAGGTGCCAAGGTACTCAAATACCCACCCTCTGAATCAAGTGAGGATGAATCTGATGAAAACCTCAAGCCTAGCTATTCTAAACTTCCTAAGATTCCTGTGAAACAACAAAAGGCTTTTGAAAAGGTTCAAAATATGCTAGACAAAAGCGATGGTATGTTGGGTGAAGAAATGGATCGAACTCAAACTTTGACTAAAAATCTTTAGAGACTTCAGACTAAGTTTGACAACCTTCAGAGTCATCATAACACTCACTTAGCTGATCATGAGAAACTTTCTTAGGAATTTCTTCAAAGAAAGCAAGATCTTGAGCAGCTAAGGGTGAGTTATGAAGATCTTCAGAAGGAACGTGATTCATTACTTGCTCAACAGATCAGTGCCGCTCAGGTTGAATTCATTCCACCATGTTTGAAATGCATTGAATGTGAACCTGCTAATTCTTCACCTGAAAGTTCAAATGCTTGTATTGCTGCAAATTCTTCAACTGTCTCTGCTATCAAAAATTCCTCATCTGAGGATGCCACTAGTATCACTGACAATGCAGGGCTGAAGGAATTGTATGTGATAGGCATGTACAAAAGCCTCAAAGGGTATCAGTCTCTTTGTGATGTGCTTAAAAAGCATATCCTCAACAGGAACCCTAGGAAAGAGGGTATTGCCTTTGAGAGGAAACTCAATGCTGATGGGACCTACTGGAAACCTGAGAAGTATCCCAAAACCTCATGGGTTGCTGAAAGGGACCTCCCATAGATCCATCCACCTTATCTGGATGTACATGTGAATCTTCATATTCTTCTGATGAGTCATTTGACTCCAACTATAAACTTTCAAAAGTATGGTGAAGTATTTGCTAGATATGTTGGCACTAACTGCAGGAACGGTCCCCCTATGAAGAAAATATGGGTTCCCAAAAGGTGCCTTGAAAGTCTTCAGGTGAATGTCATCATGACACCACCTATGAAGAATAGAAACCCTAGATCAAATTCTTCATATGGACCAAAGTCTTCATATGGATCCAAGTCCTCTTATGGACCAAATTCCTCATATGGATCAAAATCCTCATATGAACATCATCGTGCTAACACTTCTGTTTCGTAGGGAAAGTCTAAGGGCTATGAATATGTGCATTATTCTTCAAATAATTGTGTTCATAAGTCCTTGAAGAATGTCTCTGCTTATTCATATGCTTACTCTAACCCCTCTTATGTGAAATGAAGTGGATTGGCTTCTATGCCACCTTTCTCTTATGGAGCTCGTAGAATGATGAACTCTTTGCTACCCCTCCAGATGTGGGTGGTGAAGAAAAAGAACTAATCTCTTATGTAAGGTCAGGTCTCCAGATGAACTTGAATGTCTGAAGAATTTGCTGGACACCTAAATATGCTTGAAAGGACACAAGCTAATCATGAATAAATGAATTTTCATTTCTCACATCCTCATACTGCTATATTTGTTGTATTGTTTGATGAAATTGATCTGATGAATTTGATGTCATATTCTTCACTAATGAAGTATATGAGTTCGTAAGATGCACTAATTCATCTACATGATGATCAACCCAAAGCTACTAAGTGGGTCCTCGATAGTGGATGTACAAATCACATGACCGGTGACAAGAACCTATTGATGGACACTACCTTATCTCCATCACATCTGAAGCATATTACCTACGCTGACAAAGGCAAAAGAAAGGTATTGGGTCTAGGTAGGGTTGCGATCTCAAATGATCGACACATGGACAAAGTCATGCTTGTCGAGTCCTTAGGATTCCACCTCATGTCTGTCTCAATGCTTTGTGATCTTGATATGGTTGTTGTCTTTGGCAAGTATCGTTGTGTTGTGATCATGGAAGCTGACAATTCCAATGTCTTCAAAGGCTTTAGGAGAGGAGACTTGTATATTGTTGATTTCTCTACAGGACCAAAACCTGCCATGTGTCTATTGGCAAAAGCTTCAGAAGGCTAGTTATGGCATCGATGACTAGGTCATGATGGCATGAGGAACTTAAACACACTCGCGAAGAAGAATCATGTCATTGGCATCGAGGGTGTCAAATTTCTGAAGGATCACCTGTGTGGAGCTTGCGAAGTTGGAAAGATGACTAAGGCCAAGCATCCTGATGACCCACAAGTATAGGGGGTCTATCGTAGTCCTTTCGATAAGTAGGAGTGTCGAACCCAACGAGGAGCAGAAGGAAATGATAAGCAGTTTTTAGTAAGGTATTCTCTACAAGCACTGAAATTATCAATAACCGATAGTTTTTTGATAAGGTAATTTGTAACAGGTAACAAGTAATAAAAGTAAATAAGGTGCAGCAAGATGGCCCAATCCTTTTTGTAGCAAAGGACAAGCATGGACAAACTCTTGTATAAAGGAAAATGCTCCCGAGGACACATGGGAATTATCGTCAAGCTAGTTTTCATCACGTTCATATGATTCATGTTCGGTACTTTGATAATTTGATATGTGGGTGGACCGGTGCTTGGGTACTGCCCTTCCTTGGACAAGCATCCCACTTATGATTAACCCCTATTGCAAGCATCCGCAACTACAAAAGAAGTATTAAGGTAAACCTAACCATAGCATGAAACATATGGATCCAAATCAGCCCCTTTATGAAGCAACTCATAAACTAGGGTTTAAGCTTCTGTCACTCTAGCAACCCATCATATACTTATTACTTCCCAATGCCTTCCCCTAGGCAAAAACAATGGTGAAGTGTCATGTAGTCGACATTCACATGACACCACTAGAGGAGAGACAACATACATCTCATCAAAATATCGAATGAATACCAAATTCACATGACTACTTATAGCAAGACTTCTCCCATGTCCTCAGGAACAAACGTAACTACTCACAACTCATATTCATGTTCATAATCAGAGGGTTATTGATATGCATAAAGGATCTGAACATACGATCTTCCACCGAATAAACCAACTAGCATCAACTACAGGGAGTAATCAACACTACTAGCAACCCACAGGTAGCAATCTGAGGTTTTGGGACAAATATTGGATGCAAGAGATGAACTAGGCTTTGAGAGGAGATGGTTCTGGTGAAGATGTTGATGGAGATTGACCCCCTCCCGATGAGAGGATCGATGGTGATGACGATCGTGATGATTTCCCCCTCCCGAAGGGATGTTTCCTCGGCAGAACAGCTCCGTCGGAGCCCTAGATTGGTTCCTCCAAGGTTCCGCCTCGTGGTGGCGGAGTTTTGTCTCGTGAGCTTGCTTATGATTTTTTCCTGGATGAAAGACTCCATATAGCCAAAGATGGGCATCAGAGGGCTTCCAGGGGGCCCACGACGCAGGGGGCGCGCCCAGGGGGTAGGGTGCGCCCCCACCCTCGTGGATGGTGGGTGGCCCCCCTCTGGTACTTGTTTCACCCAATATTTTTTTTATATATTCTGAAACATGCTCCCGTGCAGTTTTAGGACTTTTGGAGATGTGCAGAATATGTCTCTAATATTTGCTCCTTTTCTAGCCCAGAATTCCATCTGCCGGCATTCTCCCTCTTCATGTAAACCCTGTAAAATAAGAGAGAATAGGCATAAATATTGTGACATAATGTGTAATAACAGCCCATAATGCAATAAATATCAATATAAAAGCATGATGCAAAATGGACTATCAACTCCCCCAAGCTTAGACCTCGCTTGTCCTCAAGCGGAAGCCGAAATCGAAAAATATGTCCACGGGTTTAGAGATAGAGGTGTCTTTAAAATAAAATAAGGATATGATGACATCATGATCATTTTTAGAACAGCAACATATATATGTATATTGTCATAGGATCTCTTATGCTAAAGTAACAATTCATTCACAGTTTCAAGTATGAATCATAAACTTCATTGAAAACTAACAAACTATAATGTCAGTCATTGAAGCAATTGCAATTTATCATAACATCGGAAAGAGTCAATATAAGAGCTTTTCAGCAAGTCCACATACTCAACTATCACTTAGTCTTTCACAATTGCTAACACTCACGCAATATTTATGGGTATGAAGTTTTAATCGGACACAGAGAAAGATAGGGGCTTATAGTTTTGCCTCCCAACCTTTTACCTCAAGGGTAATGTCAATAATAATAGTTCATGAAAACTTACATCCAATTAGCTATATATATCAGGATCGTTGCAACACATTGTGCTTGCCAATGGATAAAATGTAAAATGGAAAGGTGAAGATCACCCTGACTCTTGTATGAAGTGTAAGACAAGAATAAAAGATAGGCCCTTCGCAGAGGGAAGCAGAGGTTGTCACATGCTTTTATGGTTGGATGCACGAAGTCTTAATGCAAAAGAATGTCACTTTATATTGCCACTTGTGATATGGACCTTTATTATGCAGTCCGTCACTTTTATTTCTTCCACATCAAAAGATCGTATAAAGCTTATTTTATCCACACTAATAAATCATACACATTTAGAGAGCAATTTTTATTGCTTGCAACAATGACAACTTAGTTGAAGAATCTTACTTAATCCATAGGTAGATATGGTGGACTCTCTTGGCAAAACTGGGTTTAAGGATATTTGGAAGCACAAGTAGTATTTCTACTTGGTGCAAAGAATTTGGCTAGCATGAGAAGGAAAGGCAAGCTCAACATGTTGGATGATCCATGACAATATAATTTATTTCAGATGTAAGAAAGCATAACCCATTACGTTGTCTTCCTTGTCCAACATCAACTCTTTAGCATGTCATATTTTAATGCGTGCTCACAATCATAAAAGATGTCCAAGATAGTATATTTATAGGTGAAAACCTCTCTTTCTTTATTACTTCCTATTAATTGCAACGATGACCAAAACTATGTCAACTCTCAACAACTTTTATTCATCATACTCTTTATATGTGAGGTCATTACTCTCCATAAGATCCATATGATCTCTTTATTTCTTTTTATTCTTTCTCTTTTATTTTATTCCCTCGAGATCATAGCAAGATAACCAAGCCCTTGACTCAACACTAATCTTTATTATATAAAGCTCACAGACTCGATTACATAGAAGGATCATAAAGCAAAACTCAATACTAGATCATACTAAAACTTTATTCTACTAGATCAAGATATTACCAAAAGGATCGAACTAAGAAAAATGGTAAATATAAAATGTGATGGTGATACGATACCGGGGCACTCCCCCAAGCTTGGCAGTTGGCAAGGGGAGTGCCCATAGCCATGTGTTTATGTCTTCTTCATTGGAGGTGGTGATGATGGAGTTGTTGATGACGTAGGCTTGTCGTCCATCTTCCAAGGCATAGGCTCACCATCATAGAATGATGATCGAGTCTCTAGGATCCTCAAATCTGCAGCCAAACTCATCCTCTTGAATCTATATTCATACTCATAGTTTTGGTTTTGCAGGTAATAGATCTGGGCTTGGAGGCGCTCAATTTTATCATGAAGATTGAAGATGGCTTGTGATTGTTGGTGAACTCCGTAATCATTATATGATAGGCGTCAAGTCCACGTTCCACCATCTCCTGGCACTTGAAAACTTGTTGCTCCATTGCCTCACTACAAAAAATTACACTTCCGTGATGATATGTGTTTGTCATAGTAGGTCGCGTTTTTTGTCATGCATGTACATCCATGATGATTTTATGACAGAATCAAGATAGTCATATCCTATGCTGTCGTAGAAGTGTTCCATGACATTACCAAAATTATCATCACGGAAGTGTCCACTTCCATGACGATAAATCGTGCGTCACAGAAGTGCTTTCGTCAAGGGTGACCAACACGTGGCATCCACCGTAACAGAACGCCGTTAAGCTATCGGGTCCGGTTTTGGATCCGATAACCCGTTAACAGCCCGGACCAATGCGGATTTTCCACGTGTAAAATCATCATTGGCCAGAGGAAACGTGTGTTGCCTCACCGTTGGGACAGATGTCGTCCACTCATTGGACAGGAGGTGCCTATGATAGGTCGACACGTGGCATGGCCCAACAGTGGCCCATTCCGGTGAAAAAGGCCGGCCCAGTAAAAATTAGCATGCTGGCCCATATAAGGCCTACTTGTGTCAGGTCCATTTAAGCCCACGGCGCATAAGAGATGTGCCAATTCAGCCCGTCAACGACCCGTTAAAGATTTGACACCATTGCAGCCGTCAGTTTGAGCCTTTAACAGCCCACTATATATTTTGGCTCAATATCGGCCCAATGAGATTTCGGCATGTTAACGGCCCATTCAGTGGATGGGCCAATTTTCACAATGTACATCTTTCGGCCTTTTACCGACCCATTTAAATGTTGGGCTAATTTCCGGCCCGGTGTGTCTTTCAGCCTGTTGACGGCCCATAAATCAGTTGGGCCATTTGTAGTTAGACCTGAGTTTCGGCCTTTTAGCGACCCATTTAAGTGTTGGGCCAATTTCCGGCCCAGTGTGTCTTTCAGCCTGTTGACGGCCCATATATCTGTTGGGCCATTTATAGTCGGACCTGAGTTTTGGCCTTTTAGTGACCCATTTAAGTGTTGGGCCAATTCCCGGCCCTATGTGCCTTTCAGCCTATTAACGGACCATAAATGAGTTGGGCCATTTGTAGTCGGACCTGAGTTTTGGCCTTTTAACGGTCCATGCCCTT
The DNA here is from genome assembly GCF_056163025.1 of Triticum urartu. NCBI lineage: Eukaryota > Viridiplantae > Streptophyta > Magnoliopsida > Poales > Poaceae > Triticum > Triticum urartu. The sequence continues at coordinate 545,517,483 of NC_141877.1, forward strand.
TATGGTCCAAAACCAGCCCGGTTTCTCTTTCGGCCTGCTAAAGGCCCACAACACAGTTGAGCCATTTACAATACGACCTAACTTTCGGCCTCTTAGTGGCCCATGCTCTTCATGGTCCAGTACAAGCCTGCTGTCTCTTTCGGCCTGCTAATGGCCCACGGTATAGTTGGGCCATATGTAGCCCGAACTTAGTAACGGCCTATTAACGACCCGTGAAATCAATTGGGCCCACCTGTTGCCCGCTTCGATGTCGGCCTGTTAACGACCCGGGAGTTAAGAGGGCCGACCATTAACTTTTGGCCTGGTAGCGGCCCATTAACTTAATCGGCCCACTAAAGTTCGTACATGTCTTTAGGCCAAATTAGATAATTTGAGCCCATTACGACGAGCAATTATGCACAGGACCAAAAACGATCAAGCAAAGGTACGACATATAGGGAAAAACATTGCACATCCAGCATATATTATAGGAAATTACATCCACTGGGGAATCAAAGATTGATACCAGTGCAAATAAATGAATAGAACCTAACGATCTACAACGTCACAATCTGCAGCCTCAGCATGGATGACACCCTTAAGCATGTGGGCAAGTTGTTGCTGCTTTGCTACACTGTCTCTGAAAACATTGATCAGTTGTTGTGTCGCATGACTCTGCACCTCTGATTCCTCCATCGTTTCCATCATTCCTTCAGCCATTAATTGGTTCACAAACATACATTTTTTCCATTGCATTCGAGACAGAGGATACTGAACAGATTCAGATGGCGATTTTCGCAGGCTTGTATTATTGATAGTGGAGAGTGTCTCGACCACTGCATCATAACATAAATTAGGAGGGGAACCAAACGGATTAATCATGAGTTATTGACATATTACCTGTCCTAGATTTATTGGAAAGAAACGATGGGGTTGCCTTGCTGTTTTGAGAGTTTGTCTTCTTATCTTCAGCAGCCTGCACCAAATTATGACACTAGCATTTCTATCATTGGCCAAGTCAGATAGTAGGAAAGCAACATTGGCACAATGAACGTTTGGGCAACTAGCCAACACCAAATTAACACAATATGTCACATCTATCATCAGCCAGGTAAGGTAATACGAAAGCAACATTGACACAATGAATGAATGGGCAACCAGAGCAGCACTAGAATTCAGTAATGTGCATGATATGAGATAGTACACTCATGCAGCTCAGTATGCAAAACTACCAGGCAGTTTTCTTTACAAAAGTCAACATTGGCGCCTTTAACATTTTTCTACAACTAATTTTAGATCAGATAAAGGTCGGATTCACGCCGATTAACAAAATACATGCTGATGTAAAAATATAGTGATATACAACAGGTACTTACATCAGCATTGGAGCACAGAGAATTCCCGCAAGATATTTTCCTTGAATACAATCCCACTGAAGGAAGTCTTCTATCATTTAACCTTATTTTCTAAAAGAGAGATGGGTCAGAAACATGTAGAAAATATGATCAGAATGCTATAAAATTTCATGATGCGAGGATACAGACACGCTTCTTACAATGGAGTTGACATTCTTTTGCTGGACTGGAGCAGACTAGTTCTTTGGCCACTGGAATCTGCTTATTATCAGTGGGAGTTGGGTTTCTCTGTGCTAGAGCAGTATCTATGAAAAATGGAGTTGGTTTATTATCTCCTGGCGTTTGGATCTTTTGCAAAGTCTTGGTTTGTAACCCTTTAGATTCTAACATAGCCGTCTTCCCCTTGCATGCCTTATATAGAAGAATAGTGCTTCAATTATAAAACATGCTACATCAGAGATGGAATGGGTACTGAAGAATAGAAAGGCATGACATATCGACATGTATTCCCTCCATCCGGAAATAAATGGATGGGTCTAGGCATATTTCAGTTCTAGATACATCCAGTTTTATCCATTTCTTTGACATGTAATCCGGATAGAGGGAGTATGATGTAAGAGCTAGGGATACGACAAGACAACACAGTAAAAAATACTGAAAACCCACTGAAGAACCAAAGTAATCAAACCCACTGATATGAGATAGTACACTCATGCAACTCAGGATGCAAAACTACCAGGCAGTTTTCCTTACAAAAATCAATATTGTGGCCTTTAATCATATATTTTGCTACAACTAAATTTAGATCAGATAAAGGTTGGATTCACGCCGATTAACAAAATACACGCTGATGTAAAAATATAGTGATATACAACAGGTACTTACATCTGCATTGGAGCACAGAGAATTCCTGCAAGAATCTTTCCTCACAGACGATACCAGTGCAGAAATTCTTCTATCTGTTAAGCTGATTTTCTAAAAGGGAGATGGGTAAGAAACATGTAGAAAATATGATCAGCATGCTATAAAATTTCATGATGCAAGGATACACACACGCTTCTTAGAATGGAGTTGACATATTTTTGCTGGACTGGAGCGGACTAGTTCTTTGGCCACTGGAATCTGCTTATTATCAGCAGGAGTTGGGTTTCTCTGTGTTGGAGCAGTATCTATAAAAACCGGAGTTGGTTTATTATCTCCTGGCGTTTGGATATTTTGCAAAGACCTGGTTTGTAACCCTTCAGATTCTAACATAGTCGTCTTCCCCTTGCATGCCTTGTACAGAAGAATGGTGCTTCAATTATAGAACATGCTACATCAGAGAGATGGAATAGGCTGAAGAATAGAAAGGCATGACATATTGACATGTATTCCCTCCATCCGGGAAAAAATGGATGGGTCAAGGCGTATTTCAGTTCTAGATACATCCTTTTTTATCCATTTTGGCAACATGTAATCCGGACGAAGGGAGTATGGTGTAAGAGCTAGGGATACGACATGAAAACACGGTAAAAAAACACTAGATGAATGTAAACTGTATGCTAGAAAAATGGCTATAGCTAATATGGACATTAATGGCACACCATGTATGTGGTGCGCCACTGCTATATAGCAGTGGCGCACCAGATATAGGTGGGACATTAGTGGCCATATTAATAATGGCACACCTTGTGTGTGGTGCGCCATTACTAGTTTTGTCCTGGCCCCACACCCTTCCCAGACTTAGCAGTGGCGCACCAGGGTTAAGTGCGCCATTACTAGTTTTAACTAGTAATGGTGCACCACACCAACGGTGCGCCACTACTAACAATTTTTTTTCATTTTTTTCAAAACTAGTAATGGCCCACCACACACAAGGTGCACCATTAGTAACCCTGGTTACGAATGGCCCATTCCTAGGAGGTGCGCCATTGGTAACTTGAGAGCAGCTAGATATTTTTGACAGCCACCTACCACACTCACTTTCCCCACTTCATTCTCTCCACCTCTACCAAGCTTGGTCTCGGCTGCCTCCTCCTCCTCACCTCATTTGCACCATAGATTCACCCAAATTAAGTGGTTAAATTTCCTTTTTTGATAGGTATGTAAGGGGAAAGCTTTCTTTATCTTCTAGATCTACTTTTTCTCCCTCCAACGTACACACTTTTTATGGCCAAGATCTATGTATGTTTGTGGTGTTGCATATGTTTGTGTTTGAAGGTACCGGTATTTGAAATGCGATAGTTGCCAATATTTTGCCGGAATGTTGATTCATTTCTGTTTCAGCAAGAATTTGGCACTATGCATTCTTTTTGGTCCTATTTTTAGGCAAAGTCATGCCAAATTTGTTTGGTTCTAAAATATCATTTTGCTCTACCCCGCATGCGACCATGGTCCGCACGATGACCGAAGGCATCATGAATAGGTTTTTGAGCTCCGCGAAGGCTGAGATGCTTCAAAAGAAGGAGACAGAGATAAGATGTCCGTGTCGAAGATGCAAGCTGAAGAGCCTTATGGACCCGAATTCCAGACAGGTGCGGGACCACCTGCTCCTGCGTGGTTTCATGGATGGCTATGGGGGCCGGGCAAGAAATAAGGAAGGGCGGCAAGACAATAGCAGCGAGGGCGGGCGAGAAGACAAAGAATCTCCAGGACATGATCACGAAGTAGATGCATGACACAGTTATCATGTAGAAGATGCCAGACATGATGATGAGGAAGATCAAGACGGAGGGCATGATCATGAAGATGAAGATGCCGGAGCAGACGACGATGGACCATCGATGGGCTGGGTGCAGGACCCTCATATTCAAGAGCTGCTTCTCAAGCAGACAGGCAACGCAAGAGCTGCCGCTCAAGAGAAAGCCAAGCTAGATCAACTGGAGATAGACGCGGTTACTTGATTGTATGAAGGATGCATATGCCCGAGGATACCCGCCTAAAAGTAACGCTCATGGCTCTGGAGATGAAGGTAAAACACAAAATGACCGACGCATGCTTCAACGAGAACATGTCATTCTAGCAGGAACGTCTTCCCAAGGGGAACAAGTGCCTGACCAGTTTCGAGGAGGCAAAGAAAATCGTGTGTCCTCTGGATTTACCGCACGTGAAATACCATGTGTGCATGAACGATTGCTTCATTTATCGGGACGAGCACGCAGAGTCTACCATATGTCCGGTGTGCGGCGTCACTCGATACAAGAAGAGGAAGAAAGCTCCTCGAAAAGTGGTGTGGTACTTTCTGATCACTCCTCATCTATAGCGGTATTCCGCAGACCCTAAGCTAGCAAAGCTCATGCGTTGGCACGCGGATAGGGAGGATAAGAAGCGAGAAGATGACGGAAATGATCCGGAGATAAATAAAAAAGACAAGATGTCGAGTCACCCTAAGGATGCGAGCCATTGGCAAGTGTTGAACTTCGAACACCCATTATTTGGGGACGATCCAAGGAACATCGTGCTGGGTGCGAGCACCGATGGAGTCAATCCGTTTGGCAGCCAGAGAAGCACACATAGCACCTAGCCTGTGTTTGTGTGGATGTACAATCTTCCCCCCTAGATGTGTATGAAGAGGAAGTACATTCACATGAGTATGCTAATTGAAGGGCCGAAACAACTAGGGAACGTCATCAATCTGTATCTGCGGCTACTGAAAGAGGAGCTAGACACGCTGTGGAAAACGCCAGCCAATACGTGGGATGCCGCAATGAAAGAATATTTCCCTATGAGAGACGCACTGCTCACGGCGGTGCACGACTATCTCGGTTACATATATGTCGCGGGGCAGGTGGTCCACAGATTTTATGCATGCGTCAGGTGCAGGGATGACACAATGTATCGCCAGCTAGATAGAGATCCCGGGTCTTTGAAAACTGTGTTCATGGGACATCGAAGGTGGTTTCGCGATGATGACTCATGGAGAAAACGCAAGGATCTATTCGATGGTGAAACCGAACCATGAAGACCCCCAGGTACGAGGAGCAGCAAGGAAATAGACGAGCTGTTGAAAAATTGGAAAGAGTGCCCACCGCCGGGAAAGAAGCGAAAGGCGCCAGAGCCGCTGCTGAAGGTATGGAAAACAAGGTCTGTTTTCTGGGACTTGCCATACTGGAAGATCCTCTGTGTGCCTCACAGCCTTGATGTCATGCATATCACGAAGAACGTGTGCGAGAGTCTGCTTGCTGCCCTGCTCAACATGCCAGAGAGGACCAAAGATGGGCCGAAAGCAAGGGCAGACTTGAAATCAATGGGCATTAGGGAGGATCTTGATGCAAAACGCCCTGATGATGATGATGATGATGAGGCGAAGGACACGAAAAGTCGTCGCAAAGGCAAAAAGGCCAAGAAGATCGAATATGACTTCCCTCCCGCGTGCTTCACTCTAAGTCAGGAGGAGATCAAGCAGTTTTTCACCTGCCTCGTAGGAGTAAAACTTCCTTACGCTTACGCGGGGAAGATAAGAAGATACCTAGACTCAGCGAAGCAGAAGTTCAGCGGGATGAAGTCTCACGACTGTCACGTGCTGATGACGCAGATACTTCCAGTTGCAATCTGTGGGATCATGGATGCGCATGTCTGCGAAATGCTATTTGGCCTATGCAACTTTTTCGACGTCATCTCTCGGAAGTTGGTTGGCGTGAGGAAACTCAGAAGGCTACATGAAGAGATCGTGGTGATACCATGCGAGCTTGAGATGTACTTCCCGCCCGCATTCTTCGACGTTATGGTGCATCTACTGGTCCATATCATGGAGGATATCATCTAACTCGGGCCGACGTTCCTGCACAGCATGATGCCGTTCGAAAGGATGAATGGTGTCATCAAAGGATACATTCACAACAGGGCACGTCCAGATGGAAGCATAGCCAAGGGCTTTCTGACCGAAGAGTGCATCTCCTTCTTCACGAATTATCTAGGCATAGAGAACCCCGTTGGTCTGCCCGTCAATAGGCACCTCAGCAGGCTCGCTGGATGGGGTCACCGCGAGGGTCGCCGCGAAATGCATGTCGACTTGAAGGGTCGACTCGCCGACTTTGAAAGAGCAAACCTAGTCGCGCCACAACACATAGACATGGTCGATCCTTGGGTGGTAGAGCACAAAACCTTTATTGAGAAGACGTACAATGACCCAGGCCAACAGAGGACGGACGGAGATATAATCAAAGAGCACAACTCATGTTTCACGTGTTGATTCAAGGAGAAGCTTCTGTCATACCCTTTACATGATGATTCTTCCGCGGAAGAAAAACTCATATTCGCCTTGTCACAGGGTGCCGAGCACAACCTGATGACCTATGAGGCATACGATATCAATGGCTACACATTCTACACCGAGGAAAATGACATGAAGAGCGATTATCAGAACTCTGGGGTAGCCATGGAATCCTACACTGGTAACGACAAGGACAGATACTACGGAAGGATCGTGGAGATCTGGGAGCTGAGCTATGCTAGAGAGAAGGTCCCGTTGTTCTGTGTCAGATGGGCCACGAGCGTCCTAAAAGAAGACCGGTATTTCACCACCATGGTTATACCCGAAGCCAAATCCAAGACCGCGGGCGCAAACGTCACCGCAAAAAATGAGCCATGGGTACTGGCTTCCCAAGTGGACCAATGCTTCTTCATTACTGACCTGTCAAAGCCCAGTCATTGTCGTGAGGAGAGGCAAAAGACACATCATCAGAATGGATGGAGTCGCCAATGAGCAAGACTTCGACAAGTACGGCGAACCGAAGATGGAAGATGACGACGACGATGAAGTACCATGCACCACAAGAAGAAGTAGGACCACCCTACCTAAAGGACGTACATTCAAGAGAAGAACTAAAGGGGTTCCGGGGCTAAATTATTCAACCGCGAGAAAGAAGGGCAAGAAGATTGTGAAAAGATAGCTAAGATCGAATCACGGCGTGTCTGCCGCGTGTGTGTGTCAGTGGCAAGCTCAATTATTACATGCAACTAAATTATTACATGTATCACTTGATTTCAACCATGTCATCTAATTCTAAATCTTTGCAAAATGGTTTTATCACTCCATTTGCATTTTCCTTTTCTTTTATCTCAAATCTTAAATTATTACATGCAACTAAAAATCCAAAAAAATAAAAAAAGTTAGTAATGGCGCACCAGGAGAAGGTGCGCCATTACTAGCACGGTGTTTATGGCGCACCCCTAAATGGTGCACCATTGATATAAATTTTTTTATGGCGCACCTTTGCTAACCCTCCCCCCACTAAAATATCCAAGACGACCGAGCCGGTCGTCCTTCTCCCCAGTCGGCATCTCGCCCCTCGCCTCTCGCCACTGCCGCCGACCCCCTCCACCACCACCGGCACCGGCACCGTACGGCATCCACCTCCACCTCCTCCTCCTCCATGGCCATGGCCTCCACCTCCTCGAGACCCTGCCACACCACCCCTTCAACAACAACAACGACAATCGCCCCACACGTCGTCCCCAAATAGCCATCGCCGGCGTCGACGCCCCCAAATCACCTGCGCCCGCCAGCCAGAGCCCACTGGTCGGTCTCCTCCACCACCATAACTTCTCCCTGCCGCGTCGTTCCTCTCCTCACCACCGTCATGCTATTCCTCTCCTCCTCCTGTGGTCGTCGCTGTCTAGGGTTTTGGTGGTGCTCACCTAGCCGCTGCGCCATTCCTCTCTCCTACACCACCGCACCTTTCTTCTCCTTTGAACCGTCACATCGCTCCTCTCCTTCTACCATGGTTGCCAACGGCTAGGGTTTCGGTGGTGCTTGCCTGCCCGCGTCGTCTCATCGTTGCTCCTCTCCCTGCCGCACCGTTCCTCTCAAATACACGCTCAACCACCATCACCGTCGGCTTCCAAAGGTAACAAAATGTTTTTTAAATTTGTCTCTTGTTCTTATTTTTTTCATTATTGACCTATTGTTGCTAATGTTGCTACTATTAATGTAGTTGTTCTTCCCTGAGCTCCTCTGCCATGTGGGTGCTGCTTGTCGTCGAGCTCCTCTGCTGCTGCACTGCTCTTCTTTGCGTCGGCTGGTGAGCTCTTCCTACTCTACTGGTGGTGGTTATTTTTATATGCACTTGTTGTTGATGGTGGTGGTGGTATGCTGCTGCTACTGCTACACTGTTAGTGTAGTGCTAATTAGTTGTTAATTAGCTAGTGTACTTCTAGTATTGCTGCTTGCTACTGCTTAGGTAGCTAATGTAGTCCTAATTAGCTAGTGTAGAGATGTAGTGTTGCTGCCTGCTACTATTGCTTATGTTGCTTCTTGATGTTGTTAAGGCTAGAACTTGTGCTGATGCTTGCTACTCAATTTAAGCTGTTAATTAGTTGCTGCCTCTTGCTACTGCTGCTACTGGTTATGCACTGAAATTTACTGAATCTATCTGGTGCAAGTTCCCCAGAATTTCAGGGGCGCCACAACTGAACTGAGGCTCCTTCAGTTCAATATTTTGTGCAGGGACAAATAGTTACCCCTTTCTCCTGAAACGTTGATTAATTTCCGTTTCGGTTGAGAATGGGGCACTCCTAGGTCAAGAAAATTAGCAAAGGTCATGCCCAATATTCTTGACCTAGAAGGTGCCCGATTCTCAACCGAAACAAAAATTAATCAACATTTATAGACAATGTTATTTATACAAAGCAAATATTTCTAAGTGGATTTTATAGTTTTCCCTTAAGTTGAAATGCAAACTATTTTTTCTTCCTGCAGCAAGAGCAATAGTGCACTTAGTAGGATAGAAAATATATAACATGCAATAGTGCACTTAGTAGGATAGCAATAGTGCACTTGGAACTATCTTTTGGGTAAAGGGGTGTTTATAACCTGTAATGTGAAAATATATAGGATAGAGGAATACATACTACCCTGATCTCATCCAATAACTCTATTAGCCTTTTTTCCTATTTAGAGCGAACATGGCCGACAACGATGAGGCTGGCGGTTCGGGCAAGCCATTCTGGGAGCAGTACCAGGAGATGGAGGAAGAACCTCACTGCTATGAGGACGCCGCGGAAGACACCGATCCCGACTACACATCCCCTAGTGGCGTCGGGGATGACACCACTGATGGTGCCGCCGGGGATGCCACCACTGATGATGGCAGCGAACGCACAGATGGCAGCCAACCAAAGAGGCAACGGAAGGACCGGCGCCCGAACTTACTCGGAACCGTCAAGGAGGAATTTACTGAAGTGTCCTCCAGTGGGCATCCAACGACGCCCAAAGAATTAGTCAGTGGGTACGCGGGACAACTCAGGTGTATTCTCTGGAGCACCGTCTCGATCAACACCGAGAACCTAAGGCATCTTGACCGAGGGAATTTGCGCAACCTCCTCTTCACGAAGCTGCACGAACGATACAAGTTCCCCGCTGGCTTCGCAAACACACGCCTCTCAGGGAATAAAGTGAACAGTGCTGCCCTCACGAAGATGAGCATGACCCTGGCTACTTGGAGAGCCGCGGTGAAGAGAAGGATTCTAAGTGGTGATAGTTATGAGAAGATCAAGGAGACAAATCCTTCAATCAGCGAAGCTGACTACCTGGAGTTCAAGATCAAGTGCAAGAGCAACGCATCCGCGGAATCAAGTCAGTGGGGGAAAGATATGCGGGACTTGAACTTTGGGGTCCACAAACTCGGTCCCGGCAGTTACAGAGTGGCGGACCCTAAATGGGACAAGTTGTACGCGGAGCGTGCCGAGCAAGGCCTACCACCCCTCTTCGATAAATACCATGAAAAGCAGACCAGGAACTATGTCAGGGCCCGGTACAAGGTGGTCCCGGTAACAAAGGAGCTTACCAAAGATCCAAAGGTGAAGGCGCTTGAGCTTGTTTTGGTAAGGAATACACCCCTGCGTAATTAGCTCCATATGGTTGCATTCTAATTAATGAAGCCAAATTTCTAAATGGTTCATGTTCCTTCCGCAGGAAACTGAAAGCAGTAGCGCGGGGTCTCAGAGCTCCCCGTCTGCCCCTTGGGACACCACTTTAAATAGGGCGTTGAACATAATGAAACACAAGGATAAGTTCAGTAAGCCGTCGTCAGCTGGTCGTGTGGCCGGCAAAGGCTTGTCCACGAAATGGTCGGAATACTATAAGGCTGGGTGAAAGGAGAGAAAGACCAGCTTGGAAAGCTAGGAGCGCGAGGTTAAAGAACTCAAGGCACAAGTGGCGCAGATTCCGGAGATAGTCCAAGAGCAAGTGCGAGACCAACTCGGAGCGACGATCATCGCCATTATGCCTTGCTTGCTTGAGGGGCTGTGGGGGTGGATTGCGGGCGACCAATAGGGGCCGCCCCCAATTCCCAACTTCACGGGCAGCAACTCGCACAACGCGTCGGCATTGGTGTCTCCGGCGGAGGCGGCATTGGTGTCTCCGGCGCCGGCGCCAGCATTGGAGCTTAATGCACCCGTGTGTGGGAAGAATACGCCGGCTGGAACCTCGGCAGCAAGCGGCCCCTGCGTAACTTGCACGCCCGCCGTTGGCGGTGCCTCGACATTAGCCAAGCTCAACGCCATCACGGTAACTAAGCCTCGGCCGATGACTTCATCCCCTTGCCTTTGACTGGGCATCCCTGATGCCCTACATGTTTTTGCAGGGCGCCGCCAACGTTCCATGCACTCTCCTGCACTTCGTGGAGGGCGAGTTGATCGATGTCACCAAGGCCAAAATCGTTGAATCGGGCAACCGCGTGTTCCACGGTAATCCGATGCCACCCGTCGTGTATAGGGTTCAACTGGTTCGGGTGCTGCGGGGCTGCGACGACTTGTTACCTCCATATCGACCTCCTGGGGCCAACGAACATGATGTGATGACCCTCAGAGCCTGCTTAAGTAGGCCCATGCTTTGGCCAAAGAGCCAGATTCGTTTGGGGGCGGGGGACACCATCCCATAGACAACATCGCCAGTCGTGCCGGCGCCAAGCCATGGCAAGACCGCCGCAACGCTACCGCCGTCAGCTGATCCGGACATGCATATGGCATAGGATCCGGACGATGATGACGGTACATTTCCAACGTCGATAAGTACATGAACGAACACGGGTACGGTGATGAATTCTTGGGGCCTCCTTCTCAAGAACCCAACCTTGCAAAAGATGACCGCGATCTAGCTGGTACCGCGGAGAAACCCAATTGCAACAGGCGCCATCTGGCGTTCAGTTCTCAGGAGACGCCTCCAGCTGCCGCCTTCACCGAGACTCAAATAGCCGAGGTGCGAAATATTATCAGCCCTAACACACTCAAGAAGGTGGTCTCTGAGCAGAACTCGATCCCATTACAACAGAAGAAGCATAAGGGACAGAAAAGAAAAAATAACAAGGGTGCGAGCCAGCCGGCACCGAGTACGATCCGTGCTCAGGACGGGCCACCAATATCTAAGGATATCTCGAGGAGGGTGCATGTGGTGGGTAGGCCGATGCTACCGACTAATCTGCTCAATGCTGCAACCGGTGTTATGTAGAGTCTGCATGACAGTGTTCTTTCTATGGAGAAGCGGCGTCTCTCCGAGAATGATGTGGCATACCCATTTTTCGTGGCCAGGGTGCGAGAGGGCAAGGGATTTGTCGATAGCACCATCGGGCATATGATCGTCCTGCGGTTTGATGACATCTTCACTATGTTTAACCTTCATCCGCTGCACTACACCTTCATTCGGCTATTTTCGCTCAGTATGGAGATGCGGATCATTAGAGACAAGACCCCGGACATCGTGATAGTCGACCCCTTCTACATGCATGCCAAGATCTTGGGCAGCGCTGGGGACCAGCAAGTCACAAGTTCATACCTCGAAGGCGTCATTCTGGCGAACCCAGATAAGGATAACTTCCTTGTTCCTTACTTTTCCGAGTAAGTCATCCCCTCACCGCCCCGTAACATATGATTTCTTAGATTTTGATCGTTCTTTTTTTTCCAATATTCCGTGTTTTGTGCAGTGACACACATTGCACACTCATCCTCTTAAGCCCGAAATATTCCATGGCCACGTATTTCAACTTGGACCGTCAGTCGAAGAAAGACTACACAAATATGAAGAAAGTTCTTGATGATGCTCTCCCCGGCTATGCCAAATCTGGAGGCACCTTCAGGAGGCCAATTTGTAGGTACGGCAAGCACGCGTTCACCCATGTAACGATGTTCCCCTGCATCAAGCAGCCGCCTGGCAGTCAGAAGGATGCCTACTATGCCCTCCATCACATGCGGGCAATCGTACGGGACCATAATCACCTTATGCTACCAAATAATCTCAAAGAATGGGCTACACGCTTGTCGGCAATCCAGGACGAGGACATCAGACAAGAATTCTTTCGCATCCAGCCGGAGTTTGCGGAAATCATCTATCAAGATGTCCTTCATACCTCGGGGCAGTTCTACCTCAAATATCAACCGTCCAAAAGTGAAATAGAAGCAATGCTACAAATGCAAGCTGACAACGACCGCACATTCATGACCATCACGAAAGACGACAGCTTCATCCATGCTCCGCTCCCTGAGTCGAGTTGAAAGTATTGATGCTATGTAGTTCTGAAATATCGATTAGCTCATGTTGTAATTAAACTTTAATACTTGTATGTCTCTTTAGTTTGGACAATTGTTCAACTTACATGTAATCGATGCTATTTATTAGTAGGACCATGAATCGTGCTATTAATGTGTTGCTTTTATCTTCCGATCCTTTTGTTGCATACTTATATATTGCTTATATATTATCTTTGAATTGCTACTAACGTTTTGTTTGTCTAGTGCATAGAGATGCCATCGTATGTCGTGTACAAGGGTGAGGTTCCCGGAGTCTATGATGACTAGGAGGAGTGTCGGAGACAGGTGCACCGTTTCAGTGGTAACAGTTACAAAGGGTACACCAGTAGGGCGGAGGCAGAAGCTAGATATGCGCGCTATCTAGCGGGAGAGAGAGGAGGGAGCGGAGGAGGAACCGAATGAAGATCAGTTTCATCGCGATGCTACTCATCGTGACCGCAACCCTCTTCTATGTGATGGTAGTTTAGATATCGAATTGTAATGTGAAGACAAACTCGCTACTCGCGGTCTCGAGACTTGTAATGTTCTAACTTTGTTCGGTATTTTGAATTCAGAGACTAATATGATGAATTGTATTCGGAGACTAATCTTCTATTGTATTCGATAAATCTGTTGTTTATACATTGTGCTATCTATATTCTGTGTTGTAATGTATTTTGTAACCTGTGCAAATATCAGAAAAGCAAAAAAATAATTCCTAATATTCATAGTAGTGGTGCACAAAAATAAAAACACTAGTGGCGCGTTATCTAAAAGTGCACCATTAGTAACCTAGAGCATAAGGTACACATGGCCCCTTGGAGTAACAGCTGTGGCGCACTTCTGGGCCTAGTAATGGCGCCATTAGTGTCTGGGATAGTAATGGCGCACCAGCTGGTGTGCCACTATTATGTAGATTAACAGTGGCACACCAGGCGTGCGCCATTACTATTTATAGTAGTGGCGTGATAATAGTGGCGCACCTATAGTGCACCATTAATAGCCAAAATAGGTGCGCCACTAACAGGCTTTTTTCTAATAGTGCTAGCGGAATACGTACAGAAAAAACTAAGGCAACATACACGTGTATGATTGGGAAACTAAGATGGCATTGCAACAGAGCACTAGAACAACACTTCAATGTAAAAAAACATGGTATGGTAGACATATGGAGTACATACTGATGAATAACAATGCATAAGATATTTAGAAGCATGATGTCCAAATTAAGCAGATGGCATTGCGATAGAGTAGAATGACAGTACTTGAATTTGAAAACATGTTATCATGAATGGAATAGGTACTGAAAAACAGGAAGGCATGACATATTTACATGCATGATCAGCGTGCTAAGCACATGGCATTGCAACAGAGTAGATACACTCCAGGACATTATATGCATGTTGTACCCATATCATGGGCCAAGTTAGAGCAAGTACCTTATGGGGTGAAGAGGATTCAACATCTTTCTGAAAGTCTTCTAAAGAACTGCCTTTACATGTTCCATCATATTGGGTATCATTGACATCAAGTTTATTGGCCTTTACATTGCTCTGTGAGGTTCTTGTGGATATATCAGCGTGTGCAATTATATCTGACATGCATGGAAGACAACTGGTAGTTAGATTTATGTAATGAGTGCCTGTAGGAGATGACATAAATAGTAGGACTGGGGTTAACTAGCAGCAACAGGTCTCAAAAACTAAAGGGAGAACACAGATGAAAGCTACAGAATATGTATCGTTTGTACTCGGGATTGACTAGATGGCACACAAAAGTATTAAAGAACAACATAGGTAATACTAGAAGTGGTATAATCCTATAATCACCAGCCTGTGGAATAGCATTGGCTGATGGATGATAACTATGGAACAACGTTACCTAAAGAACAAGTATCTTAGCTGAACTATGGAACAACGTTAACTCCTGAACAAGACCTGTAAGAGATCAACATGAATATACAGTGAAATTTGATAATCTATTTTCCATGCTTAGATGAATAACTAAGACATAAATGTTGCACACAAGTAAGATGAGGGTACAACCTATCTGGCCGCCATCCATAGCAGTGAGCATCATGTGCTGACTTGTCGATGGCCCTGCAGTTGTTGTGGCTGTCCATGTCGGTCATGCGCATTCGATGCAGGGAACTGTTGAGTGGGGACTATAGCTCCCTTCTGGTGTATGCTTCCCCTGTTGGAGCAGCTGCGGTGAGTCGGAAGATGGTGTGGCTGAAGATACAAATAATGCATAATGTTAAGAACGACGCATCTCTTTGATCTGAAGAAATACACTAAGAGATCAACAGCAAGGTATGAGAGTGGTCACACGTCTGTTGACTGAAGACTAAATTGGGGTCACATGATTTTATTTTATTTTGGTACTGCCCGATCTACGCCGGATGGCTTGATGGCCGTCTTGTGCCTCCCGGCTGACACTGTTAGGAATCTTCCCCGAAGAACCAGTGACCAACGGCAGAGCAGCCTGCCTCCGCCGTTCGTGGCCCCGGCCCAAACCCCGCTCCTGCCCAACCGCACTGCCGTGGTTGCGCCGCCCCTGGGCCAATCCACAAAGACTCCCCGTCATCCAGATCCGGCGGTGGCAGTACCTTCAACCCACGCAACTCTAAGTTAGCCATCTAACCGCTGCTTCCGCGGCGAACTTGCGGCCTCGCACCCTTACGTTAGACACCAGCCAACCGTCAGCCTAGGAGCTCCTCCGCCTCGAGGGGTGTTGCTTCCCATTGGGAATGGATTGGCCTAGAATAAAAATTCAGACAACTAACGCCTAAATAAAGTGATTTGAGATGAGGGTGCGACCTATGTGGCGGCATGGTGAAGTAGGAAGGTCCAGCTGCCGAGTCAATGAGGCTGGCGCGGTTGCGGTGGCGACCGGCGGCAGGGAAACATCAATGTCGCGACGGTCGATGGCTATGGGGAAGCAGCGCCGGGACTCTGGACGGATCCGAAGTTGGAGCCGCTCCGGCGCCGTGAACAATGGCGGGGGTGAATCGGCTCCGATACGGTTCACGCGACCGTCGTCGAGGCAGCTCCAGCGGAGTAAGAGGCACACGACCCAATGCATGATGCCAAATGGACAGTGTCTCCGGCATTAGGGAGGAGGGCGGCTGTGAAATTGGTGCGGTGGGGGCGCCATGGAGGAGGGGCTAAGGTTTCGCGGCTCGGGAGAAGGGAGCTTCTGGGGAGAAGGTGATTTGGCACCCACGAGTTATGAATGGGGGGAATTGGGAGGGGAGTGGAACCATGTTTTACGGACGCATTTGTCTGAAATGTGAGGGTGAGTTACAGTTCTACCCCTGTCTTTAGGCTTCTCGGCTTGGGTCTGTGTACTGAGGGTCGGGGATAGTGGAGTAACTTTGCTTCTCCCCAAATAGTGGGCGGGAGTGATTTTGGGCGACGAGGGCGTGTTTTGAAATATAGTGGGCACGAGCGATTTCGGGCGAGGAAAGCGTGTTTTGAAAGAGTGGGCACGAGCTATTTTGGGCGAGGAGAGCGTGTTCTGCCGACCATGGTTTATGCATTATTCGGCACATGTCATTTCGGCCGAGGAGAAGGCGTGCTTGGATGAAGTTACAAACCTACTCTCAATGTACAACGAGCCAATTGATGTGTATCCCACATAGGACAGTAATTTCGCGTCTCCCATTTATTTGCTCGGGCAAATTCCACCGAGAAGAGGATGTTTAACGGTTCGTTCAAAATTTGGGAGAACGAGCATCCACGTCTACCTTACCAAGTCGACTCGAATCAAATTTTGAAATATTAACTTGGCACTTCTTTTTTAGATGGAGAGATGATGCTCGGGAGTAATGTGTTTTTACATGCTCGTTGCTAGCGATTTACTATATGCCAAATAGTTAACCCACTCAAAAACGGGAATCAAACCCAAAATGAAATATCTCAATTCAATGAAATAGCTCGTTCACCAGGTCAAAATAGTGAACTAAATCCAAAACTGAACACCTCAATCAAGTAGCATGTTGTACAGTATTATAGTACTCCATGAACATGTTGAAAGTCAAATTAATGAACTTGTTTGATATATGCATATATCCGTTCATGTGTGAATTGCAGACAACATGTTATCCAATTTAAATATTTGAATGCATGTTTATATCGAAACATGGTTTATATCAGTCTTTGATGCATAAAACGCGACCTCCCCCTCTCCCGGACTCCTGCTCTCTCTCTCTCTCCGACAATCTTAAATTCTGTCGCACACATCCAACACACAAACCTTGTTGGTCCCTCTCGCTTTCTCTCCATCTCTCTCTCTCTATCTCTCTTTGTGTGTGTGCGGGGGGGGGGGGTCTTTCTAGTTCGCATGCATATATACTCCATCTATTGGTCTCTCTCGCACACTATGTATGATTCTCTAGTCCAAGCTAGATATCTTGGGTGCACTCATCACACGCACACAAATTCCTTGGCTCGTTGCCCGTAACTCTCTCACGCACCACTCTGTCGTCTCGGAGCTTTCCCCCCTCTCTCTCAAACTCTCCAGCTACCTGGGTCACACATACACATGCATATCTCACTCGCACTCGGTAGGCCCATCTAAAACTCTATCTCTCTCCCTCGTTCTCTCTCCATCTCACACGCACACACACAATCTCATGCCTAGATAGCCAAGTATGATGGTCTCTCACTCAATTGTAGGCACACGCAGTCCCCCCTATATGTATATGACTAGCTAATCTTAGTCTCCATCACAAAGATGTGCATGGTCTATCTCGATTTCTCTCGAGGCATCTTTCTATCGCGCACGCACCTCCCTCGATCTCCCACACATATAGTCCCCTCACGATCTCGAGGGGATCTCTCTATCACAAACACACCCTCTCGTTCTCCCCATGCGCCCATATTCTCCATGTGTCCCTCTCGACCTTTGTTCCTTGTTGGCCAGACCTCTATTGGACATCTGCTATAGGGGTGTCTCTCTCCGTTGCAAACAATCACACACTAGCTATCTTTGTGTATCTCCTCGCCTCGCTTTTCTATCTCGGAGAAGCATGCATGAGATGTTCGCCTAAGAAACGAAAAAACACACACTCTTTCTCTAATTTATCGTTTGTTGTCACTTTCTCTTTCACACACATACTCTTTTTGCACACTTACTCATTCTCACGCACTTGATCTCTCTCGACTTAGGCACTCTCCTCGGTCCATAGAATATTGATTGATTGAAAAGTCAAACATCACAAAGTTTGACCATGTACGTGGAGAAAAACAATTGCTTCTAGAACGGCAAACATATACCATTAGATTCACCATGAGATGTATTTCCGTATGATGTATCTTTGGTATCGTAGATATAAATAGCATTTGCGTAAACCTGATCGAAGTTTCCAAAGTTCGACTTCTAAATTTTTTACATGCAGTGCATTATCGAGCGGATGGAATATCTCTTCCCCCCTCTAAGCTATCTGGCGCACCACTCAGCCTTATCGGGGCTCCTCAATCTCTCTCAAACTTCATATCTCCCTGGTTCACACATACACATGTTTCGCTCGTGCTATACATATAGACCCATCCAACACTCTCCGCCCTTGTTCTTTCTCTATGTGACACCCCCCCCTAATAAGTACCATAATCCCTCACTCCATCATATGCGCAAGCACTCCCCACCCCTAAGTATGATTATCTCTCACTAGCCATCAGGAACACACGTATTGTCTCCTTCTATCCATACATCTATCTCGATATCTCTCGGGGTATCTTCTATCACGCACACACCGTGTCACTCGATCTCCCACCCATGTAGTCCCATCATGATCTCTAGGGGATCTCTCTATGACAAACATATACTCTCTCCTCCCCTTGTTTGCATTTTCTCCGTACGTCTCTCTCGACCTCTCTCCCTTGTTTTTCAGACCCCTCTTGGCCACATGCTAGGGGTCTTGCTCTCTCGGTTGCAAACAACCACACACTATCTCCTCACCTTGTTTGCATAAGACACACACATTTTTTCTCAACTTTTATCGAGTGTTATCCATGTCTCTTTCACACACGCACACGCACTTTTTTCACTCAGTCTTTCTATTTCACTCTCTATCTCTAGTTAGGGACTCTCTCACGTCCATAAGCATATGGATGTTTTGAAAAGTCAAACCTCAGAAAAGTTTGACCAGGTATATGTGGAGAAAAACATTTACATCTAGAACGATCATTAGATTCATCACAACATGTACTTACTTCATACTATCATTTATCTTTGGTATTGTAGATATCGGTAATTTCTTTATAAACTTGGTCAAAGTTTCAAAAGTTTGACTTTTAAAAAAATGTTGGAACTACATTATCGAACAGAGGGAGTAGCTCTTTCTATCTCTCTCTGCTATCTCTCATGGGCCTCCCCTCTCACTCGAACACTCTATACTGACGGATTATATGCTCACTGTGTCAGCGTATAGCTCCGTGTATTGTTTAGTTGACCGGTCAACCAGTCCACATGCTGCCTTGTCAGCTCGTGTTCTGTATCTTCGTGTGCTGGCCCATGTGGCAGTGGGTGAAATTAAGTAAACTAGAGGCCCATCTGACACACGGTGAAGTAAACAAAGTTGAAACCACTCAGGGTAGCACCCCGCACGCTACTAAATTGAGGGCGCATTGAGGACACACTTCTTCCATTTGAAGGACGCACTCACGCACAATTCACCACTGCGCGGCGGCATGCATAGAAGGACGCACTCGCGCACACCCAGCACACAACACACACTAGCACACATGTACATCGGCGTCACCGCCGGTTGAGATGGATGGCAAGGCATCCAACAAGCGGAGGTGGGTCGAGCCAAAACCGCATCCGGCGAGCCTGAACTTCATCAGCAGCCTCCCCGACGACATGCTGCTTGTCATCATCGGCCTCCTGCCCACCAAATCTGACGTGCGAACCGCCCTGCTCTCCCGGCGGTGGCGCCCCCTCTGGCGCCACGTCCCCCTCAACTTGACCGTCGACAGCTACCTCTGCGACGAGGATTTCAAACGCATGGCCACAGTCTGCAAGATCCTTTCATCGCACCCTGGGCCAGCCAGACGCCTTGACATCCGCATGTTCAGTACCAACTGCAAGGTCCAACCCAAGTTTGACGAGTGGTTCTCATCCCCCGCCCTAGATCAGCTCGAGGAGCTCAGCTTTGTAGCTGGACGATGTCGCTCTCTGCCGCCGTCCGCGCTCTGCCTTGCGCCAACGCTACGCCGCGCCAGCTTCAGCTCCTGCTATCTTCCCCAGATTAATGTCGCGCCCGCCCTTCTTCTCCCTCAACTCAAGCAGCTCGACCTCTTCGACGTTGTCATCTCGAAGAAGGCTATGGAGCACCTGCTCCATAGCTGTACTGCGCTCGAGTACCTTCGTCTTGAGCAGATGCACGGGTTCATTAGCCTCCACATCGCCTCAACGAATCTCCGATGGATTTATGTGTCTTGCTGGCCCCGCAACAAGACATCAATTGGGAAGAGATCACTCCAGCTGTTCCATGTTATGGTCATTGAGAATGCGCCTTTCCTTGAGAGATTGCTTGTATCGGATCAAGAAGGTCCAACAAAAATCAGGGTCATTGATGCGCCAAAATTGACAGCGTTGTTGCACTCGTCTGCCAAATTCTCCGAGCTCTTTATTGGATCCGTAATCGTTCAGGTACAACACTTATCTTCTTCTCTGCCTTCTTGAAAGTCACATTTTTAAATTTCTTCTTGATGTATTTACGACCGTCTTCCAGAAAATGATTCCCACAAGCTTGACCCAGTCTATGCGCACAGTGAAGATCTTGGCAATAAAATCTGTCGGCCCCAATCTGGATCAAGTTGTTGGATTCCTTACATGCTTTCCGTGCACGGAGAAGCTACTCATCGAGGTGAAACTTCTTTCCTATTAGTAAATGGTAATCACAAGTAGCTCAATTTTTTTCGTAATTTTCCCAAATTACGATGACAAGTGTAGTGTTCAAAATTGCATCTATGCACTACACCGAAAGAAATGTTTTTAGTAGTTTTTCTCACGTGATCACCTGCATCATTTTTTGTTTTACTACTATAGTAGCATAGGCTAGTCATAGTGGAAAGTAATTTAGACTACTCCAGTAACTCTATGGTTACCATAAGAGCAAGTACTACCTCCGTCCTGGTTTACTCTTCCTATTTTGTAGTATCAAAATTGGACCATAGATTTAACTGACAAAATGTTAATGCATGTCACTAAGAACTATATCGTTGGATTCATATTTGAACATAATTTCAAATGGTGTAATTTTTAGTGACATGCATTGGCATTTTCTTACGTAAATCTATGGTCAAAATATTATACTAAATAAGAGGTAGAACAAAAGTGGGCTTTAACGGCCCTCCACTATGTAGGCCAAAACACATGCCAAATTCACTTGTGATGCATTTGGCATCGATGCCCCTCCATTGCTCACCTGGTGCCCCAATCTGGATAACCTACTTTGCTCCAGTGCCAAATTAACTCACGCAATGAAAAAACACTTGTGTGGGAGAGAGAGAGAGAGAGTACTGAGGCAATAAAAACACTTGTTTGGGAGAGTGAGAGGCTGGTGTAGTTAGTTTGATTGATTTGTTTATACATGTGGGTTTGTGTGAACTGTGGTGCCAACTATCTCACATCGCGAGAGCGGTGCCAAAATCTTTTGATTTGACATCGATGCGTATTATGTGGCATACTTTTGCGAAATATGGCATCGGCCACATAGTGGAAGGCAACAAATGCCCAAGCTCTTCACATACTCCTAGGTAAATGAGAGGAAAGAGAGAGAGAGAGTGAAAAAAAATATCACTATCCAGCCAACCCTATCGTATGAGCAAATGATATTGGTACCTCTTGATGACACGGCAATCTTATACAGCCAGCTACTCTAATATGTTCTCTTCTTTTGCAGATAAAAAAGACATGAAAGTGAAAAATGTGCTGCACTATAACAATCTCATCGAATGCCTTGATCTCCATCTTACAGAAATTGATTTGATTGACTACCAAGGCAGCACATCAGAGATTAAATTGGCCAGGTTCTTTGTTCTGGAGGCAAGTGGGCTTAAGGTAATGAGGTTTGGCTTTCTCTGGCGCAACAATGAATGGCGTGCTGATCACCGCAAGCGTCTAAGCCTAAATGACAAAGTCTCCGCAGAAGCTGAATTTATTTTTGAAACATCAAGTGGCCAGAGACTCGAAAACTTATTTGCCCATTAGTGTCAGGGTGGTGGATTTTAGTTTGTACGATAATGATGCATCCACCTAAAGTAACGAAAGTTCTTACGTAAACTTCCTAGTAATTCCCTCTTCGTAGGTGTAGCATTATTCCTAACATTTGTAATATCAGTTTGAAACTTGTAATATTGCCGTGTCCTATTCCTGCATTTTCAAAATCCTGCAAATCAAACAGGTCCTGAGTTGGTGATGATGTTGTGCCTGCCATCTTTCACCAATAGTTGTCGGATCTAGATCTGACGCATACAAACCAAACTTCTCCAGTTTTGCAAAAAAGATGCCCGCACTTGTTCCCTAGTTACAAACAACTCCTTATCTCTCACAATCAGCCTTATCTCCTCCCCACCACATCTACAAGGCCATGGAAAAATCTGGCGCGATGGTCACTGCCGGCGCCGTCCACCCCCCAATCTTGGTGTTCCGTGCAATGCACGGGCATCTACGCATGGGAAATTATGTCGAACATGGCTAGTTGTAAGCAGGCTAGGTCTACAGCCATGATGATAGTGACTGCAGATGGTGAGGCTGACTATGGTATGCCGAACACAGCGCCTATACTCAGGTGTCATCTCCGGCGTAGGGTCTTGTCACTTCACTGTGAGGAGCAGCACGTAATAGTTTGACCAACGGATAGTACAATGCTACTACATTGGTAGTACTACTACTAGT